>NW_015555791.1:446636-461718 GCF_001515605.1 Sinocyclocheilus anshuiensis | reverse complement strand
TGTCAACATATTCTGTTACACCAAATACACAAAATAATGATCTTTAAAAAAGCATCATATGACCCCTTTAAGGGAAAATGGGTATGCATTCAGAAAATTCACATATTGTGCTCAGTATGCATATGACAGAAATAGTATTATGGTATTAGTATATTAGAAATAGTGTATGGTATTTTGAACACAGCCAGTGTGTTTGTTTTACTGTGTGTGTGTGTGTGTGTGTGTGTGTGTGTGTGTGTGTGTGTGTGCACGTTTGGTGAATTGCGCTGTGAGGGTTTTATATTATTTCGATTCATGCCTGTCACTTACATAAACATTCATTTATTAAAAAGCATTGCTCTCTAGATAACACACAGCACACAGTCTGCCTACACCTCTCCAGGGAAATCCTCTCTGGCTAACCAGCGATCATTGCACTATGTTTTTGTGCTGGATAATGGGCTGAATTAGTTTTTGATCATTTAGAGGGCCGACGAGTGATCGCAGCTAAATTATAGAACGCAGTCGTGAGTGTCTCTCTCTGTGTGCCTCACAAACAGCCGCTGTATGGTGTTATCGGTGTGATTTAGTGTGTTTGGTGGCGTGCCAGTGAGAGGAGGGAACTGACGCCGCGTTCGAGGCTAATTTACAGGCCTCTGACTGAAGTGGCGTAAGTCTCCTGAGACCGGCGCTGACACACACTCGGATGCCTCTTTAAACGCCAAGAAAAACATTAGGGGTCTCCCTGATCACCATTAATATTATACAGACTGATGCAGGACTTCATTATGATGGAAACACCTGTAGTTCCTGTGCTGCTAGCGCCTCCTCTGGTGAAGCCAAGTATTGTTGCTCTCAACTTAACAAAATACAATACAAAGTACTGAGTACTGAGGAGATGTGTGTGTGTGTGTGTGTGTGTGTTTTTTAAATAATGTATGTATTATCAATTATTAAAATAATTTAATATTTAATTATGTATATATATTTTAAATATGTATTTGAATATATATGAACAGTTATAATATATTAAAATATTACAATAAAACAGATATTTGTATATATATTTAAAATATAAATTATTTTTATTAATAATAATATTAAGAATGATTAATTATATAAGTATGTTTTTATGTATTTTTATATTTTATTGATATACTTTCCGTACCCACTGTATGTTAATATATAACTTCTTCATATTTTTAACATGCACCTTAATACATTATATTATATTATATCTAAAAATGAATCATATGTTTTGTAAAGTTTTACTTTACTTTCACTTACTTACGTGTGTGTGTGTGTGTGTATATATATATATATATATATATATTACAATGGAATATACTATATATACACACAAAATATTTACAAATTAATATTTAATATATCTCTGTTTTCGTTCAAGTATGTAAATTAAGCTGTTTTTTTTAATATTATTTGTATATTAGAAAATTTAAGGTCATACCCCTCATACCCTAACTAATATAATCATTGTTTATGTGCTTGACAAATAATACTTTAATTTATAATGTTCATCGCAGCAGCTGTGTTTTGTTGATATCTTGTAGTGTAGCTAACTAACTGCTCAAAATAGTAGCTTTAACAGTCAGCAGTGTAACTAGTAGTTTGTATAAAGCAGCTTCCAGCACCGCTGTACCATTTGGTGAACTTTCTCTTGAAACCCCACTTGACTCGCTCAATATTCTGCTCAAAATAGTAGCTTTAACAGTCAGCAGTGTAACTAGTAGTTTGTATAAAGCAGCTTCCAGCACCGCTGTACCATTTGGTGAACTTTATCTTGAAACCCCACTTGACTCGCTCAATATTTCTCAGATGTTCCGGGTGGCTTATTTGGTCTTTCTCTCTCTTTTTCGCCTCAAACACGTTTTTTATTTTCTCTCGTTCTCTGGTTAATTAGGGCTGGAGTAAAACTCAGCGCTCGCCAAACACACACACATGCAATTAACTCAGCCAGGAAGAGCTAGCAGACTAATAAGGAGAAGACACAGAGTGAAAGAGAGAGAGAGAGAGTGTGTCTGAATGGACAAGCCTTCTAGCTGTTGGCACGTTCTTCTGGCCCATATGCGGTTGCTCTGGAGGCTTGTGATTACCCAGAATGCCCAGTGAATGAGAATCAAACAGCAAGTGCTCTGCACTGGAGTAGCAACATAGCTGCGCTCAAATATTAAAGCAGAGGCAGATATAATGTGGAAAGCAAATAATCTCGGAGACGGAGATAATGTATTCACACACACACAAACACACACACGCAAGCTTTGAAGTGCGATCTGATGCTTGTATCTGTATGAAGTGCTTGAATCAGCATGAGCCAGATTACAGCTGCTGGATCACTGAGACGCTGGAATGAATCTCACGATGCCCAGGTCATAATTTACTCCAGCATCAAAACAACACAAATAAAATATTATTAGGGCTGTGAATTTAGTGTATTATTTAGTCAATGAATTTAAAAAATATATATTATTTAAAAATCTAATAATTATTAGAAATATATGTTTTTAATTACTTGGAAGAATATCTATTAAAAGTTGATTTATTTGCTACAAATTATATATTTTGGTGGCTTTTCACAGTGAATAAATGCTGTTTATTAAAAATTAATAATTACATTTTAAATCAATTATCAGTCCTAGAAAAATATATTTTGCATACAAATTACAACTGTTAATTGCTTACATTATTTTCATGAAAGTTATAGGTGAAACGAAAACTAATGGCTGGTTTCAAACAGGTTTCCTGAACATAAAATATATATATTTGAAAATATTTATTTATTTATTTAGCCATCTATCCATCCATCCAGGAAATTTGCATTTTGCATAAAGAACATGAAGCATATTTTTAAGACTTTACATTATTTTCATGACACTTAAAGGTGAAGTAAAATAAAATATTTTATTTTGTACTTTTTTAAATGACCCTAATTTATTACAACATACAATCTTTATTTATTTATATACTTTTTTCTTTGCATAAAGAAAATGAAGCATATTTTAAAGTTTATTTTTGAAGTGAAGTGAAAACTAATGACTGGTTTCAAATAGGGTTCCTTTATTTATTTATTTAAATTACTTTTTAAAATTCAGTACAACATGCTATCTATCTGTCTATCTATCTATCTATCTATCTATCTATCTATCTATCCATCCATCCATCCATCCATCCATCCATCCATCATCTATCTATCCATCTATCCATCCATCCATCCATCATCTATCTTTCTATCTATCCATCCATCCATCCAACAATTAAAGGTGAAGTAAAGACGAACAAATCAAACAGGTTTTCTGAACACACAAGTGGATTGATTGATTGATTCATGGCCATAATTTCAATTCAGTACAACATATTATCTTTATTTGCTCATTTAAATGAACTTAAATTAAATGCAGTACAACAAATACTATTTTAATACATTAGATTTGCAAATAGCAATAAATAAATAATATTACTTAATATAGCAGTGATTATTTTTCACATTACAGTGTGCTACTGAGAAATGGAGTTAAACATGCTTAATTATCATAAAAACATATCTTAATACAGACAATAATAATGGTCTTAAAACATACTTTATTTTCCTCAAGCACAATATAATTTCTTATTCAGTTGAGTTGATGGTGGGCTGAAGTGTGACCCAGACGTGTTCCTGACAGGTTTCGTGTCATTCGCTCATGAGACAGCGATTCATATTTCTCTGCTGTTGATTTCGCTGTTGATTCAAGCGTGTGGCACCTTTCTAGCGAGGCTTTGCTGTGGATCGGGGCTGAAGCTCCCACTGCGATCATGGCATTTCGATTGAATGGATTTAAAAGCACACACACACACACACACAGAGTATAAATGCTGTGAGACTCTCGACTGTGTGGTATCAGAGAGAGGATCTTTCTGTTGTAAACCCATCCGGAGGCTCCGTTAGTTTGAGTCTATGAATGAAACTCGTTGTGTGTTGTTCTACTGTACACGCTGTAGACATTTACACTATTCACAGTGGAATACTAGTGTACTGCATACTGTGCAATATATACTGTATGCTGCCTAATGATGACATGTATTTTGAAATTTGCACATCATAGTATATACATACTATTCAAAAGAATGGGGTCAGTAAGATTTTTTTTCTTATGCTTTCAAAAGAAGTCTCTTCTGCTCACCAAGGCTGCATTTATTTGGTCAAAAATACAGTAAAAATGGTGAAATATTATTACAATTTGAAACTGTGTTCTATGTGAGTATATTTTAAAATGTCAATTATTCCTGTGATTCAAAGATTAATTTCAGCATCATTACTCCAGTCTTGTCACATGATCCTTCAGAAACCATGCTGATTTAGAGCTTGAGAAACATTTATGGTTATTATCAATGTCGAAAACAGGTGTGATGCTTCATATTTTTGTGGAAACTGTGATACGTTAGTTTTTTTCAGGATTCTTTGATGAATAGAAAGTTCAAAAGAACAGTGTTTATTTGAAATAGAAATATTTTGTAACATTATAAATGTCTTTACTGTCACTTTTGATCAGTTTCAATGAATCAATGCATCCTTGATGAATAAAAGTATCAATTTGACTGAAATCTTACTGAAACCATGGTTATTATAGTTAACTAAAACGTGTCACTTAAAATAAAATAAGCATCAACTGAAACAAAATAAAGTTACTTCTTATTGCAACAAGTTAATAAGGAAAGAATGTTCATTTTTATTGTGTTTAAAACTGAAATAAATATTAATAAAAAAACTATAGACATTTAAAAAAAACTAAGAAAAACAGCAAAATTAACAATTTAGCAAAAATTACATATCATTTGAATAATTATATAATGAGGTTATTTATGCAACTCAGTCGCAACCCACACACAACAGTTCTGCGTTTGAATGTGGTTTACAGGCTTAGACTTATATAGCAGAATATATTCGATTTGAACAAATGTTTGTACAAAGCTTTTTGCACCAAACGCAGTTTTTCAAGACTATTTTCCAACCTCTCTGACCCTTGCAATTAAACAGGCTGGTTTTGCGGCTGTACCTTTAAGACATCTGTGCACATGATCTCTGTTGTGATTGGCTGAATTCTTTTCATGTGAAACGAGAAGCTTTGCTTACTTCAAGTTTGTAGGTTTTAATGTGTGTGTGTTTTTAATTATGTAAATATTTTAGGTATAAAGTTATGAATTTACATTAGTAATTTAGCAGACACTTTCTTGAAGATAGACAGACAGACAGACAGAAATGTATATATATATATATATATATATATATAAAATATAGATAGATAGATAGATAGATAGATATCTATATATCTATATATCTAAATAGACAGACCAAACAAGGATAATTAATAAGACACAGCTGAACCTAATGATAAAATCAAATCAATAACTATGACAACGGGAAGTGAAAGCAAACTGAGAGTCCAAACTAACAGAACTGTGTTATTATTATTATTGTGTGTGTGTGTGTGCGTTTGTGCGTGTGCGTGCGTGTGTGTGTGTGGAGCTTCCAGCACTCCACTCGAGTAGATAATCTTCTGTAATTAGCTGTACATAAAGAGAGGGCGCAGTGTGTGTTTAAAAGCAGGTGTATTAATGAGAGGGAACGAGTGAAGGGAACAGGCTTCAGGATTTAACAGGCTGACTTTGCAAAAAGACTCACAGATGTTCATGATTCACATGGCCTGCAGTCTCTCTGTCCCTCGATGGGAGAGTGAGCCTGATGACTTTCTCACTGTTTGCTAATGTTAAGGTGTTGTGAGGGGGTGGTTTCTTTCTGCTCCAAGTCTCTAGATATGGCTTGTATCCCTCATTCAGTGCAAATCGTTGGGATTTTATTAGGTCTGATCAGAGTGATTCGAGGCCTGGAGCACAAACTGTAGCGTGCTGAAGTTTAATACGTCATGTTAAGGGTTTGTTCACATCGCTAACCCTATATGAGCAATACTAGTAATGCATAACTGAGCAAACACCTATGAATGGTTCATAGAGAAGCTGTTTTGACTTCTTTTTTTTATTGAGATTTTGCTTTCATTTCTTTTTAGTCTCTTTGACTAGCTCAAGCTGGAATCTGTGCAGTGTGTATATTAATGTGTATGTGTCAATTAAAGGGTGAGTTCATTCAAAAATTCAAATCTGATTTAGATATTTATGAACAATTTATTTGGAATTAAAAGTATATATAAATTAATAAATTATACAACATGATAATATTTGAATGTATAGCATGTTTATGTAAATGTAAGTGTACTTTTTAGTCTTGTTTTTAAGGTTTATTAATGTATGGGTAGTATATATATATATTTCACATTCATTTAGAATTGAAGTACTATATTTAACAATATTACAATTTAATATTGTTTGATATATTAATTATATTTATGAAAGCAAGTCAATAAATAAGCTTGCAATATAAGATAGTTTGATTGTTTTAATATAATTACTATATTTAACAATATTACAATTTGTTTAATATAGTAACTATATTAAAAACAGAAATCAATAAATAAGTTTGCATGAGATGAGCAGTTACCTAATTGTTTTGTGTAAGTTTGCCAAGCATCTCTAATTTTAGGGAAATAATGTTTAACATTTTATTTTAAAGTGGTTTAATATTAAATTGTTGTTAATTACTGTATTTAAAAATATTATAATTTAATATTGTTTAATAAAGTAATTATATTAACACAAGTCAATAAATAAGCTTGTATTATAAGATCAGCATTTATATAATTTTTTGTATGTTTGACATTATTTTTTTTTACATGTATGTTTTAACGTAGTTAAATATTACATTTTAAAAAAATATAATTACTATATTTAAGAATATTATAATTGAATTTTGTTTAATATAGTAACTATTTCAAAACACAAATCAATAAATAAGTTTGCACGAGATGAGCAGTTACATAACTTTTTTGTATATGTATGCATCTTTAATTTTAAGGTAATAATGCACAACATTTTTATTTTAAAAAGTGGTTTAATATTACATTGTTGCTAATTACTGTATTTAACAATATTATAATTTAATATTGTTTAATATAATAATTATATAAAAACAAGTCAAGAGATGAGCAGTTATATATATAATTTTTTTCTTCTTTTTTCCATATGTTTGCCATGTATCTCTAATTGTAAAGTCATTTTTATGCGGTTTAAAATTAAATCATTTTGAATGTAATTACTATGTTTAACAATATTATAATTTAATATTATTTCATTTAGTGATTAAATTAAAGACATTGGTGAATAAATAAGTTTCAGTTATGAAATGTGACGTTATATAATTTTTTTATTTAAATTGTACATTTTTTTAATTTTTTATTCATTTTTTATTACGTTTTACATTTATACATTCTTTTTTATATATTTTTTCCAATCTCTAAACCTCCAAATCTGTTCATTTACTTGACTCTTTTAATAGAAAAATGTAAAAAGTTTTTTTTTAGATTAAAAACAAAGAAGAAAAAGTGAAATATTTTGCATTTATAGAAAGTACTGAATTGTGTAAAAAATATAATTATTATTATTATTAATAATAATAATAATAATAATACACTGAAGGGGAAAAAGAGCAGCTTGGACATTCTGCTAAAC
This sequence comes from Sinocyclocheilus anshuiensis, assembly GCF_001515605.1. Lineage (NCBI taxonomy): Eukaryota > Metazoa > Chordata > Actinopteri > Cypriniformes > Cyprinidae > Sinocyclocheilus > Sinocyclocheilus anshuiensis. The sequence continues at coordinate 454,125 of NW_015555791.1, read as the reverse complement.
ATCTCCTTTTGTTTTCTACAGTAGATCGAAAGGTTTTGTAACTACATGAGATTGAATAGATGATTTTTATTGTTGGCTGAACTATTGCTTTAAGGATTTTGATGGCAAACTTGGTGTGTCTTGCCCAGGAGCATCAGATTTTAATTGAGCTGTTCTGCTGTGCTCGAGCACATATTAGATGTTAGTGTGTGAGTGTGTGTGTGTTCAGCGTGGAGGGCTGCTGTCCAAGAAATTATGACACACAAATTATGAATGTCTGTGTGTGTGTTGTACTGGACAGGCTTTGACTTTTGTCTGGAAAGGCCCGTTGCATCTCACACACACGTGAAGTAATGAGTTATTGTGGTCACTCTCATGCCGCTGTGCATTGTGGGTTGGTTATATAATCATCTCCAGTACGCTGTGTGGATGTGTGATCGGCGTGATTGTGTGTTTCTAATGGGAATCTGTATAGAGGGGAGGCCGCTCTCTCTCCAGCCTGGACGCCTGGAGGTGCTTGCGTTGCTTCCCGGGGCAGGTAAATGCAGGATAGTATAACAGGTCACGGTGAACCCCAAAGCGGCCCGCCTCCAGCCCGCCTCTGAATGTGTGTGTGTGTGTGTGTGTGTGTGTGTGTGTGTGTGTGTGTGTGTGTGTGTGTGTGTGTGTGTGTGTGTGTGTGTGTGTGTGTGTGTGTGTGTGTGTGTGTGTGTGTGTGTGTGTGTGTGTGTGTGTGTGTGTGTGTGTGTGTGTGTGTGTGTGTGTGTGTGTGTGTGTGTGTGTGTGTGTGTGTGTGTGTGTGTGTGTGTGTGTGTGTGTGTGTGTGTGTGTGTGTGTGTGTGTGTGTGTGTGTGTGTGTACACACACACACACACACACACACACACACACACACACAGTCTCGCTGCCCCTCGGTTGCCATGCCAACAGCCCACTTTCGAGGCGAGAGCGCTTGGAAGAGCATATTCCAGATATGCTCTGCGCGCACCCTACTGGCCGATACACACACCTGCAGACTGCCGATACATGCATTAATAATCATATATGCATTCATCATGAATATATAACATCTACTCCATGTGCGGGAGATGTTTGCACACCTCAGCGCAAGAGAAATCTTCTGTTTCTCTCTGTTTTGTTTCTCCTCGTGCTGTCAGTAGAGCCATTTGACACTTAAAGTCGCACGTAATGGACTGAACATACTGAAGTGCGCAGATGTGAATGGCTAGTGCAGGGCAAATGTGTCACAACCTATTTTACTTCTGTAATGTGATGTATTTTCGAGTGAATCAGGATATCTAATCACACACAAAAAAATAAGAGAAGCTGTACAACTATAGTTTATTTCTTTTTTTTGTAATTTAATTATATAGTAAATTAAATAGTAAATATTATATAGAAGTATTTAATAAAATCTTAGTTAAACTGTATAAAAATTAATTAATTAATCATTTAAAATAATACTTGATTGTATTTTTAATTAATAAACTAAAATAAACTATTTAAAATAGCAAATGTTTAAGTATTTTATAAATATAGATTATTATTTTATAATATTTTAATATTAATACATTTGTATGTTTATTGTTAATTTATTTAAAATGTATTTAAAATAATTATTTAATTTAATTCAGTATTTAATTAAATTTGTTTAAATATGAATTAATATTCAGTTATTTTTTAAATTTATTTAAAATAAACAATATACATAATTATTATAAAATAAATATTTTATTTAATTAATTATTTAATTTCATTTGTATAAATATTAATTAATAAAATTTTTATTATTTTAAATGAAATTACAAATTAAAATGCATATTTAAATTAAATATTATTTTATTTTAGCAGCTAACATAAACTTTTTGGCTCATTGATTTTATAAAATGGCAACAGTTTAATTTGTATAAATATTAATTGATTGTTGCAATTATTTTAAATACAATTACAAATTTAAACATTTTTTTTATTATTTATTTTTTTAGCAACTAAAATAAACATACTGGCTTCTTGCTTTTATAAAATGGCAACATTATCAACATTATATAAGACAAAAGTGTATTTTTAAAAAATGACACTTATTTTAATATAGTCCATTAGATCATTAGATTACAGACATTGAAGGCTCATTAATATCAAATGTAATTAATGTGCTATCATATGTGTTCTGCTGTTTTACAACTACTTCACAAGTGGATCAGATTTGAGAGCCAGAACTATGCATTTTATAAAGAGATTTGAGTCCTGTACTGTTAAAAGATTTATGAAGATGATATTTTTGTTGGCATGTAGGATGACAGCTAAAGTTAAACAGGTTACTGAGCCAAACTTTAGAATAACCTGCAGGCGAGTCACACGTGAATGAATAATTCAGGCCTCAGAGAAGCGTCGACATGTCCTTTATCTGCCCTCGATCGATAGCCAAGGACATGAAAGCAGAGACAGACGGAGAGATACAGAAAGAGAGAGATGTGCTCTTTCTCTTTTCTCTGTCCTCATTTCACCTGTTCTCGCTCACTGCTGAGGGTCATGGAATTATCATGACATTTTTAGCTTTTCTAACTACTGATTTGTTATCATTTGCATTATATTATGCATTAATGTTAGTTATTGATTGCATAGTTGTTTCTGTGTCTATAAAGGCTGAAAACCCCCATCATACACCACCCACTCAAGTTCTGCTGCTAGTAGTATTTACACGTATTTACAAGTATTTGCTTTCAGTTGTTGGTGTACACTACCGTTTTTTTTTTTTTTGTTAAAGAAATTAATAGTTTTATTCAGCAACGATGCATTAAATTGATCAAAAGTGGCAGTAAAGACATTTATAATGTTTTAAATGATCATCACTGATAATCAGAAATGTTTCTTGATCAGCAAATTAGCATATTACAATAATTTCTGAAGGATCACGTGACACTGAAGACTGGAGTAATGATGCTGAAAATTCAGCTTTGATCACAGGAATAAATTACATTTTAACATATATTCAAATAGAAAACAGATTTTTTAAATTGTAATAATATTTCACGGTATTACCGTTTTGTTCTGTATTTTTGATTAAATAAATGCAGCCTTGATGAGCAGAAAAAAAAACATAAATCTTACCGACTCCAAACTTTTGAATGGTAGTGTCAGACAAATGTTTATAAACAGAACTGTTTAAATGGACATTTTGATTCAATTGAAGTTTTAAAACTTCACATCTCAAGATGTTTTCGACCAGTTGTCTGTAATCAAAAGTTAGAGACTTTTGAAATCAAAAGTCATTTAGGCTACTTGTCGTGTAAATCTACAATACAGTGATAAATAATGACAGTATTAATGTTTTGTCCGATACTGATTCTGATACTGACTCTTCAAACTGTTGCTTTGCAAATTCTATTTATTTTTAATATCAGCTTGGGCGCTTTGTATTCAAACGCTTATGGTAATTAGCATGTTTATGATGTGTAAATATTAATGTAAATAAATAAAGATAGTACTATGTTTTATTGATCCTTTTCCAAAACTGAAAGCATTAGCGGTCAGCTGTTGCTATGCTTACCTCCTGAAGCTCTTATAGTCAAACCTTTACTACAGCATTGTTTAAAAACAGCGATTGAAATGTTGCTTTTGAGATATGTTGAATTAAAGATGTTTTGTGTGTTTACTTTTTAAAGGTCCCATGGCATGAAAATTTCACTTTATGAGGTTTTTTAACATTAATATGAGTTCCCCTAGCCTGCCTATGGTCCCCCAGTGGCTAGAAATGGAGATAGGTGTAAACCGAGCCCTGGGTATCCTGCTTCTCCTTTGAGAAAATGAAAGCTCAGATGGCCCAATCTGGAATCTTCCCTTTATGTCGTCATACGGGGAAAGGTTACCTCCCCTTTCTCTGCTTTGCCCGCCCAGAGAATTTGGCCCGCCCATGAGAAAATGAGCTACTACCGTGCGAGGCGAGCACAATATTTTTTTTTCCTCGAGAGACATCATGGCTTGCAAACAAGCGAAGCATAGCAGTTGCCCCGCCTCTCTCCTCCTCATTAGCATTTAAAGCTACAGACACATAAATGGCACGTCCTAAGGAAAGCTCATTGTGGGACTGGCTCGTAGTGGCTGAAATTCTGCACCAAGGCTGAATTTCGGGAAAGAGACTTCAGATACAGTACTAGGGACCACTTAGGCCTATATAAAAGCATCCAAAAAGCAGCATGTCATGGGACCTTTAAGACTCTTTAGAGGAATAGTTCACCCAAAAATGAAAAATTGTCATCCATGGTGTAGATGAGTTTGTTTCTTCATCAGATTTGGAGACATGTAGCATTGCATCAGTTGCTCACTAATAGATCCTCTGCAGTGAATGGGTGCCGTCAGAATGAGAGTCCAAACAGCTGATAAAAACATCACAATAATCCACACCACTCCAGTCCATCCAGTGAAAAGCTGTGTGTTTGTAATAAACAAATCCATCATTAAAACTTAAATGTCGCTTCTGGCCAAAATATGAGTCCATAATCCATAAAAACCTCCAGTGAAAAAGTCCATCCCCTGTTGTCCTCCTCTCACATCAAAACACCAACATATTCGTTTAGAGCTGTTCTGGTTTGTAAACGGTGCTTGATCTGTGCATATTTCACTCCTGATTCAGACTAGATGACTTTTACACTGCAGGAAGCGTTATTATGGATTATGGACTCATATTTTAGCTGGAAGTAACGGTTTAAAGTTAATAACGTCTTAATGATGGATTTGTTTCTTACAAACACAAAACTTTTCACATCACAAGACGTTAATTGATGGACTGGAGTGGTGTAGATTACTTGTGGATTATTGTGATGTTTTTATCAGCTGTTTGAACTCTCATTCTGACGGCACCCATTCACTGCAGATGATCCATTGCTGAGCAAGTGATGTACTGCTACATTTCTCCAAATCTGATGAAGAAACAAACTCATCTACATCTTGGATGACAATTTTTCATTTCTAGGTGAACTATTAATTACCTTTAATAGGGTTCAAACCTTAAATGAGCTTTCAGACACTAAAACTCTCTCCTGCTTGCTGTCGTTTTCATTTCTCCATCTGTTCTCATTCCTTCACCGTTCACACCATCTTCATGGCAGCTGAATGTGTGTGAGTTTAATAAGATCGGACTAACAAGGACACTAACTCATTAACAGATTCAGCCAATCAGTGCTGCATTTAGCTCACAATTAACCAATTACCGACACCGATCATGAATATTAATGATGATCTGTTTCTGAAGATTTTTAACCCGTCTCTCTCCCCTCCCGAGCTGACTTCATGTCTGTCTGTCTGTCTGTCTGTCTGTCTCTTGTGCTTTGCCTGCTCAGTGTTTTTTAGTCTCCGCTCCGGCTACGTCTGTGTGTCTTCAACAACACGGCCACGATGCTTCCGGCTTTTGAGTAATTTAACCAAGAACAAAAGTGACACCATTGAGAGGATGTTTTCCTGAAACAGATGTGTTAACAGACAGACGCTTCGTGGTTTGTGCGTAAAGCTCCCGCCCGACTCAGCTCCGTCCTCAGCCGCTCTCTTTAGACTGGCGGAGATACAGCTGGGAATATGCTTTATTTAGTTATTTAGGCACAGTTCACCCAAAAATAACACTTCTGTCCTCATCGACTCACCATCGTGTTCTTTTCTGTTGGACACAGAGTTATTTAGAAGAATGTCCAAACTGCTTTTTTTCTGTACAGCGAAAAGCTCCAAAAAGGACACAAAACAACCATTTTAAAGTGATCTGAATGAACACTGCTGTTATGTCTTTGTGATGCTATTTTTTTTTTTTTTTTTTTACTTTAGTTTACTTTACTTTTATTTTGCTCATCTGGCTGTATTCAAAATGATTTTCAGTGAATAGTGATTTAAATGTCAGCATTCTAATTTATTTATTTGTTGTCCACTTCTAGTTTTATGCAAAAAGTGTTTCATTGAATAGTGATTTTGAATAGTGTATTTCAGTGTTTTGTTTTTTTTATGGTGATTTAAATTTCAGTGTTTTGTATTGTTTTATTTTTATTTATTGTTTTATTTTTTATTGTTTAATTTTTATGGTGCACGTCTGGCTGTATGCAAAAAGATAGTGAATAGCGATTCATTGAATTTTCATTATTTCATTTTATTTTATTCATGATGCCCATCTGGCTGTAAAGCAAAATGATTTTCAATGAATATCAATTTAAATTTAAGTGTTGTATTTTATTTTGGTGGTCCACTTCTGGCTTATGCAAAAAGAACTTCAGAAGAAAACTTCAATGTTTTTATTTTATTTTATTATTTTATTTTATGGTGCACTTTTGGCTGTATGTGAAATTTTTTTTTAGTAAATAGTAATTTAAATTTCAGTGTTATTTTTTTATGCCTGCCAATATGTAAAATGTAGCGATTTAAATTTCATTGTTTTATTTTATTTTTGTGTCCCACATCTGTTTTTGTGAGAAAAAAAAAAATTTATTTTATTTTTTTATCTTTGTTGTATCCTTCTGGCTCTAAGCATAATATTCTTAGTCAAAAGTTATTTAAATTTCATTGTTTTATTTTATTTTTGTGTCCCACATCTGTTTTTGTGAACAAAAAAAAAATATTATTATTTTTTTTTTATCTTTGTTGTATCCTTCTGGCTTTAAGCATAATATTCTTAGTCAAAAGTGATTTAAATTTCATTGTTTTATTTTATTTTTGTGTTCCACAACTGTGTTTATGTGAAAAAAAAAATATATATTTATTTTATTTTATTATTATTATTTTTTGTATCCTTCTGGCTCTAAGCATAATATTCTTAGTCATAAGTGATTTAAATTTCTTTATTTTATTTTATTATTATTTTATCTTTGTGGTTCACTTCTCGCTTTATGCGCTAAATGTTTTAGTGAAGTGATTTAGATTTCAGACTTTTTCCTCATAAAGTTGACTTCTGAAGGCTTTGAACATAGTGCATAGGTCATATGGACTACATTTTGGTGCTTTTATGCACTTTTTGGAGCTTGACAGCTGTGGTCCCCATCCACTTTCATTGTGGAAAGGGAACATTCTTCCAACTATCTTCTTTTACGTCCTACAGGTGAGGTCGAGTCGTTTACAAGGGCCATTTTTAAGTGAACTATCCCATTGAATCAAGAGCAAAGCATCACATTGGCTGTCCCTGCCAGTCTAAAGACAGTCCGATCCTCCCGAATGTCTCTCTTTTCCCTCCTGCTCTCTGTGTTCGACTGTATGTGCCATTTACTGTGTTCCTTTACACTATTTGTTTACTCCTTCTCTCTCTTTTGTCTTTCCAGCGCTCATTTTCTCTCTTTCTCCTCAAAGCTTTACCTCTCTGGAAACAAACGCTTCCTTCCTGGTCTCTTTGTCTTTCTTTTCCGTGGTTTGTTTTCTGTAGAACTAATCTCCAGCGTTTCTGGCTCTGTATGTGCTTTCGTTTAACCTTCCTTTCTCTCTTTCTCTCTGACTGACTGACTGCAGGGTTTCTTGTCTTTCCAGGCATCTCTCTCTCTCTCTCTCTCTC
>NW_015555791.1:439567-446428 GCF_001515605.1 Sinocyclocheilus anshuiensis | reverse complement strand
CACCTCTCTCTCTCTCTCTCTCTCTCTCTCTCTCTCTCTCTCTCTCTCTCCTGCAGCTGTGCTGGTTTGGTTGACGTCTCTCTCATGGTTTTGTTTGACTCTCCAGTCATGCGAATAATCTTCTTCCTTTCCATCACAGAAAAAAGCGTCTCTCTACCACTTACGCTGTCTTTTGTCTTTCTTTTTCCCTCCAGCTGTTACCGTGTCTCAGTTTCGTCTGTATCTGTGTGGCGTCTTCATGGCTTTTCTATGTTGTTTTGTTGTGTCTCTCTCAGTCTTTCTGTTTGTATCTGAACTGTGTCTGATCACTCAGTTTCATTCAGATGTCAGCATTTGTCCTCTTCACTTTCTCTCTGTCTCTCTCTGCTCTTTTGGCCCTCGCTCTGGTTTAGTTAGGTCCTGTCAACTAGTTTAGTAGTTTATTCAAACATTAAAGGGATGTTTAGGGGTTCAGTACAAATTATGCTCGATTTACAGCATTTGTGGAATGATATCACTTACCACAAAAAATAACCCTAACTTAAATGTCATGTTATCTGCCTACAAAAGTTTTTGATAAAAATATGGGCTTGCTTTCTTCTTTTAAACCTTCCACTTTGTTTTATTTATTTTATTTCGTTTTGTTTTACTTTTAAGCCAAAATATGAAAGTCAGAATATTTTGTCAATACACATTTTATTGATTTGTTTAGTCAAAAATATTTTGTGTGGCAATACACATTTTATTTTATTATTCTTAAATGAACTGATAAGCCAAAAAAAGTTTTGTTATTTTATTTTATAAATAATTTTCTTTGGCAATACACTTTTATTTTATTTATTTATTTGTTTTATATATATATAAATGGACCAACAAGCCTTTTTTCCCCTTTAGTAATACACATTTTATTTTATTTTTTGTTTTGTTTTGTTTTGTTTTTAAGTAGAGAGATTATCAAAATAGTTTTCTGTGGCTTTAAACCTTTATTTTTATTATTTTATTTAATTTTTAACTTTAAAGGAGCAATGAATCAGTTATTTATGTTTGTTTGTTTATTGAGAGATGAGTCACAATTATTACTGTGGCTATGTGCATTTTATTTTATTTTTTTATTATTATTATTTTAATGGAGTGGTGAGTCAAAATGATTTTCTGTAGCATTAAATTGCATTTTTTTTTCATCAAAATTATTTTCTGTGGCAGTACACATTAATTTTATTTATTCCTTAAACTGAGTAAAACTTTTTTTGTGTAACAATAAACATTATCTATAATGGAGTCATGAGTTAATGAGATAATTATTTTCTGTGGTAATAAACATTATGTCACAAATACCTATCAATCAACTTCTCTTGTACTGAACCCATAATATTCCTTTAAGTAGATTTGCAGGCTATCCGTCCCAATCCGACTTCGGACACCAACCCTTGGAAAACACAACGGACCGCACCGTGACATGATGAACTGACAGTGTTTTATGTTTGCTGAGACATTAATAACCCTGAATATTTGGCATTTTATGGTGTCTTTTATGTTTTTTATTTTTGGCTGTGCTACAGTGTAAACTGAAGTAACTTTTTGTCCCACAATGTTTTTATGTTTTGTGACAGGAGACGTGTAAAAGTTTGAACTATGTGATTTTTCTTTTCTATTTCTCTGTTGTGGCTTTGTTTTATCTCTCACTCTCATGCTTGTTATTAATTTGTCTTGTTGGTTTCTAAACTTTGTGACGAAGCCGGTCAGAATAACACAAGGTGGCGCTCATAGAGGTCAAAAGGTCATCTGGGTTTGAAGGTTTGATTCTGTGGCAAAGAGAAAGAAACGCAGGGCAAGGCACACATGACTGGTATTTTTAGTGATCTCTGTTTGTCTCTGTGTCTCTCTCACCCTGCAGTAGGAATATGGGGAATAAGCCAGCTAACAGTCCTAAGGGTCAGCCGCCAGACGCCGACGGCCATTCCTCAGTGTCTGACCTTGCCAACTCGCTCACTGGAGACATGGTGATGGTAGGACAGAGTGTTTGCATGTAGCTCCTGGTCCCAAATAGTCTCTCTTACGGCCGCCATAAAGTCTGAATCACATTGCAGTTCATTCGGCCCTGTCAGACAGGAAGAAGTCTGAACAGCATGTAAAGTAGCCAGGGGACTATTAATTAGGCAAAAATCCAAACCGATTTGCTGAAGGGCAGAGATTGATAAATAGGTGCTTTTTTAGCCTTTAAATACCCGCGGAGTGTCTCAGAACTCTTAAGGCAAGACACTGCAGGGAAAAATATTTTTTAATGCAATAGTCAGTTTTGTATGTAGTTTTGTTTCCACCACAGAATAAAAATGCAAAAAAAAAAAGTTGAAAATTGCAAGCGCGAGTTTATATATTGCAATTCTGAGTTGCGAGTTTATATCTCGCAGTTCTGAGAAGAGAAAGTCAGAATTATGATAAAACAGTTGCAATTACCTTTTTGATTTATTTATTCTGTGGTGGAAACAAAAACAAAAACAAAAATTCATTGCGAGATGTAAACTCTCAGTTGCGAGAAAAAAAGTCAGAATTACAAGAAACTCCGAATTGTACGAAAAAATATCTCGTAATTCTTTTTTTTTCTCAGAATTGCTTATATCTCATAATTATGAGTTTAGATAGTGCAATTCTGACATTTATAAACGTGCAATTCTGAGAAGAGAAGTCGAATATAAACTTGCGATCGCAAGAAAAAAGTCATAACTGAGTTAAAAGGTCTTAATTACATTTTTTATTCCTTAGTCGAAACAAAAAAACAGAATTACGAGATGTAAACTCAGAATTTTGAGGGAAAAAAGTTAATTACGAGATATAAACTCGCGAGGGGAAAACATCTAAATTCTGACTTTTTAATTTTTAAAATGTCAGAATTGTGAGCTGAAAAGTCACAATAACCTTTTTTAATTTTTCATTCCGTGGAAAAAATTGCAAGATGCAAACTCAGAATTCTGAGAAAAAAGTCTGAATTCTGTTTTTATAACTTGTAATTCTGATTTTTTTTTTCCTTAGAATTTTACATATTTCATTTTTTTAATCTGTGGCAGAAACTGATATTGGGCTATTTGACATTTTGTTTTGTTTTAGGCTAGTGGAAAGAAAACATCCAAAATAGACTTTCAAGCGTTTTATTGTGCTGTATCTATTTGCATCTCCTGAAGATTTTTGCAGAGGGGTTTGTTCATTTTATTCCTAAAAACATTCAACTGTTTTTTTTTCTGTCTGTTGACAGTATTTTCTGATTGATGGAGTGATAAAAATAGATATGCAAATCCCCTCTGTGAAAACCTCTAACTCTAATATATCAACAAAATGAAACAAAAAATTTGAATCTGGCTTTATCCAGTATTCAGATTTCAGTTCTGGAAATGTATGCAAATTAGTGCATATTTAGTAAGATAATGCATTCATTTACATATTTAAAACTAACATTTCAGAAAACTTGTACTACAAAAGATATGTGCAATTCTCAGTTTAATCTATCAACTGGGGAAGTATAGTAATATCTGTTATTCACCTGTGGTGTCTTGCCCTAGACATCTAAAGATGTGTGTGTGTGTGTGTGTGTGTGTGTGTGTGTGTGTGTCTGTGTCTGTGTCTGTGTTTCTCGATCAATAATAACAGCAGGAGTCTCTGAATTGTTAATAAGAAAACAGCAAATGTCAGGTTTTGAAAACTCCAGATGTTTTCTAGCAGATCTGTGGTTAGGCTGAAGTGTTTGTGCTTGATTTTTTGTAACAGCGCCATTCTTCACGTTCCTCTTTCTCTCCGACGCTCTCTTTAGTTGTCTCCGGGGTCTGAAGACGACGACCACGAGGGCCCAGTGAGCGAGAAACTGGGCAGGATTCAGTTCAGCTTGGGCTACAGCTTCCAAGACACGACTCTGACGGTGAAGATACTCAAAGGTCAAGACCTGCCCGCTAAAGACTTCTCTGGGACGTCCGACCCCTTCGTCAAAATCTACCTGCTGCCTGACAGAAAGCACAAACTCGAGACCAAAGTCAAGAGGAAAAATCTCAACCCTCACTGGAACGAAACCTTCCTGTTTGAAGGTCAGTTGTGGATCAGTTTCTAGTTTAAACAATTCTCTCATTAATTCTCTTCAAACGAGTCTCTCACTTGATAAAAATACAAATTATAGTATATTTTAGATATTTAAAACAATCTCACAAAACCTGTCAAGAATATGTTTAGGTCATATTTCATCCCAAAGTACAAAGAAAGAAAATGTCTTGCTTAAAAAACATGAATTATTATTATTATTATTAGTATTATTATTGCAGTTAATGATTTAATATAAATTAATAAAATATTTTATTATTATATAAATTATAAAATAAATTATATATTAAAAAGCGGTTGCAACATTAAGGTCATAGATTTGATTTCCAGGGAATACATGGATTATTATTATTATTATTATTATTATTATTATTATTATTATTATTATTATTATTATTATTATTATTATTATTATTATTATTATTATTATTATTATATAAAATTTATTAAAAAAAAAATTTTTTTAAGTATTTATTTCTTATATAATAAATAATAATAATAATAATTATTATTATTATTTAAAATAATTGCATTCCTATAGCTCAAACAGTAGAGCAAGGTAGTTGCAACAAGAAATTGTGTGCCTTGAATGCAATGCAAGTCGCTTTGGATAAAATGCATAAATGCAATTGTACATAAATATTATATAAATAAAGTATTTATATATCATGGTGGTATTTGTTATACTGCCTTTCATTTCTGTTGGTTGAAATTCAAATTATTATAACAATTGTAAAAATTATTCACTGTAATACTGAAAAATACTGTATTAGAATGTTATGAGAATCAGTATGACCATAATACATTTAAAAAAGCCTGTAGAAGTAAAATACAGAGACTTAATACAAGAATGAGAAGGGCTTTATTTGTTGTTTTTTTACATGACACTAATGAGAATTTGAGGAGGAAATATGCCTAATTGTCAAGAAAATAAAGTCACAATGCACAAATGTTTCTGGTTTTACTATGCGAAACATTTTCTTTTAATGTTGGGATGAAGTATGTCCTGCTTTCATCATTCCGGATGAATCCAATCCTCCCGTCTCACATCTCCTCAGGGTTCCCGTATGAGAAGGTGCGGGAGCGAACGCTGTATCTCCAGGTGCTGGATTACGATCGGTTCAGCCGTAACGACCCGATCGGAGAGGTCTCGATTCCTCTGAATAAAGTAGAGCTCGGACAGCTGAAGACGTTCTGGAAGGATCTCAAACCCTGCAGTGATGGCAGCGTGAGTCACTTTCCATACAATCAAAGCGGATGTGGAAAAGCTCCACAAGAGTAGTCCACAGTAGTCTTTGTAGGCTGTAACAGACTGACCTTGATGGCATTGTTTTCTGAAAATCTTCACTCTCAAATCTCATTCAGGCTTGTGTGTGTGTTATAGGGAAGTCGTGGAGATCTGCTGTTGTCTCTGTGTTATAACCCCACTGCCAACACCATCACTGTTAACATCATAAAAGCTCGCAACCTCAAAGCCATGGACATCGGGGGCACCTCAGGTACACGTATAATAACAAAAACATAAACATGGGCTGAGACGTCATAATCAATGAATAGCTGCATGTCTCATTTGCATAACTTGTGGCCTCTCGTTCTCTGATTGGCTGCAGACCCGTATGTAAAAGTATGGCTAATGCACAAAGACAAGCGAGTGGAGAAGAAGAAGACAGTCACCATCAAACGCTGCCTGAACCCCGTTTTTAACGAGTCCTTCCCTTTTGACGTGCCCGCACATGTTCTCCGAGAGACCACCATCATCATCACCGTCATGGACAAGGATCGACTGAGCCGCAACGATGTCATTGGAAAGGTGCTTCCTTTATATATATATATTTAGAAATTCAGACCGCTTATTTGCATACCGACATGGTTGAAATTAATCACCATTATATTTCGACTAACTGTAATACTGTATAAGATTTCCCTTCTAACTGAAAGCATAAATCTCGGCTATCTGCTGCCAGTTTCAGAACAAAACGCAAAACTGTGATGCTTTGTTCACTGCAGCGCTTCACTATTATTCATATTATTAATATTAATATTTATTTATTTTTATTTAGTCATTTATCAGACGCTTTTATCCAAAGCGACTTACAAATGAGGACAACAGAAGCAATCAATTGTAGTATTAAAACAACTAAAAACAGATCCAAAACTAAAAGCTAAAACTTTATAAATACTACCTATACACATTTTAAAAATAAAGAGATTAAATAAAAATGAGAAATGCATACAAAATTTCAAAACTTAACATTTAAATGAAAAACTAAAAAATAAAGCTAAAAATAATTAAAAATATTAAAGAACAAAAGGTATAAGAGTATAATAATGATTCTAACATAACACTATGCCAAACACCAAAAAAACAACTACATATGTGTGTATGTACAACCACACACACATACATATATATATATATATATATATATACACATTTATAAATTCAATATATATATTATTTCATTTCCATTTAGTTTGTTGAAGTATTAAAATAACTCAAATTAAATCAAACTAAACTTAATAAAAGACCTATACAGTCATAATAAATTCAGATATAATTTAACTAAAATTTAAATAAATAACAAATACAAATAATACAAATCAAATGACAGTAGTTTATCAGTAATCCTAAAAAATAACACTGCCAAACACACATGCTAAAAAACAACAACTTACTTACACATAGTAAGAAATGGTTATAAAAACTGAAACCAGAAGCGAAACAAGTAGGAAAGAGGAGAAATAAAAAGCAATACTTATTAAAACTAATGAAAGTACTATACAAGTATAAGTATTTAGTACAAT
>NW_015555791.1:438868-439385 GCF_001515605.1 Sinocyclocheilus anshuiensis | reverse complement strand
ATTAATTCAGCTGGACACACTTTCCTTATTTTCTCCACAACAAATGGCCAAGCAAGCGCAGACACTGACAATATTAAATAATATAATATTATACAATAAACAAATTTTAAATTCATAATTTAAAAGGATTGGGAATCGGTCCTATTTTTAAAACAAAATACTAGAATCAAATGATTTCCATGAAATTCGTTGACTGTTGCAGAACGCTGTGCCAAAGCCCTTTGACTGTGTTTTTGGCACCACGGTTCAGCAGCCGTACTGAATCAAAAGCGGCACGACAACAGAAAATGGGGTTCTTCAAAACTACTAAAAGTATCATTAATGGAATCATTTAGGAACAGGAATCATTTAGTGGAATTGGAAACGAGTCGTTAAATTCTTTACGATTCCCCACCTGGTTTTGAAAAGAGCGGGAACCCTGCTGTGCCCTTCAGTCTTGTTTACCATCATCTCTTTCTCTTTTGTTCTCTCTCTTAGATCTACTTGTCATGGAAGAGAGGCCCTGCATAGGTCAAAC
>NW_015555791.1:402987-429344 GCF_001515605.1 Sinocyclocheilus anshuiensis | reverse complement strand
GAGCGGTCCTGCCGAGGTCAAACACTGGAAGGACATGTTGAGCCGGCCACGCACAAACGTGGCACAGTGGCACGCCCTCAAAGCCTGATTCGCCCTCTCCATTCCCCCCCCCCCCCCCGAACCCCATTTGACCTTTGACCCGAAACCCCGTCCTTATGCACAAGACTTAACTTGCTGCCAGACGGCACAACACGGGTACTTTTAGCCATCCACTCTTGTAACCTTTAACCTTTGAGCTTCTCTCTCCACTTTCGTCTTTATTTACTCTGGTAACATGTAGTCCAAATGCCTGCTTATAGCTAATTACGCCAACGGTTCTTTTGTGCATTAGCATCCGTTCTGGACTCTGGGATAGTCGCTAAATCCAACAAAGCCATTTAAAGATGCTCTGAGAGCGTTCGCACCGCAACTACACATTACCAGGATGCCGTTTCCTTCCTGTTTTGGTTTTATAGCCCTATTCCCCTGTGTTCCACAGGCTGGAGAGGTCTGACATCTTTTGGATGTGTGAATGCATCAGCTCGGCCCCGTCCCTCGTCTCATCGAACCAACCTCGCGTCTAGACCCGGAGGCTCATGGGAGCTCATTTGGCAGCCTTTAAATTGGCCACTGCTGAAACGGATCGAGTCGCAGGAACTCTGGGAGTTGTATTTTTCCAGGTCTCAGACGTCCCGTGCGAGTAATTAAAGCCATGAGGGGAAACGAGACGCCCTCTTACCATTAGCAGCCTCTCTGTTGTTTTAGTCTCCATTTATAGTTGTTTTTCTCGAAATCCCTGACCTCTCCAAGCCGTTTTCCGCATCTTTCCCAATTGACCTGATTTTCCGTATCTTTGTTCCTTCCTTCTCTTTCTCTCTCTCTATCGATCCTCTCTTTCGTCTTCTAAGTAAACAGCTCCGATTGGTTCAGCTGAAAACCGCAGACATTGAAACCTTACGCCATCTGGAGACTTAAAGACAGCAAATGAACTCCATCCTCGTCTCTTTTGCTTTTTTTCTCTGTGGTTTCTCTTTATCGCTGGCACAATAGTAGTGAAGTCCCTCTTTTTCTCGGGATTCTTTGTCGTCTGTGTGCTGTGAGTGACGTGTCGTATATCCAACCGAAACATCATTAAAAAACATTAACCACCAGGGCGGAAAAAGAAAACTTTTTTTTTGAAGGAGCGTTCCAGGTCTTCTGGGATGGAATTCAGATGGAAGAAAAAAAAAACTACACACATACAAAAAAAAACAAAACCTTGATGTCATCTTTTTTTCATCAAAAGGACATTTGAAGAAACCAATCAGAATTGTTCTTCCAGATTTGCTGTGAAATATAGAAGCAAAAAGTTGATTTTGCGCCCGCGTGCGCCGGATAGTTCTCGCCACACTTTGCTCTAGTGACGTGTTTCTTTGTGTGTGTGTGTGTGCGCTGATAGGGGCTCATCTTTTACAGAAACCCTCCAGTTAATGGAAAAAACCTGCCTTTACCCGCGTATGTGTGTGTATGAGACTGTTTCAGGACGTAGTGGGGATGAATCTCACCGAAACATGACCTGGTCACGTTTTATCCCAAAAATCAACAGAAAAAAAAATGAAATTTTATTTTGAATAAAGAAAATGAAGACTGATTTTAAGCAGAGTTAAAGTTTTTATTGTGCTATTATTTTCATGAAAAACACACGCAATTAAAATTATTTTTAATGATTTTTTAAATTTAATATGACAATAATTATAATGGGATTTTTTAATATATAAAATATGGTATTACGCACATTTTCACCCAATTTTCATTAAATTATTTAATTTCTCCTGTAATTCTTTTTATTCTAAATGTTGGTTCTAATTACCTTAAAGGGATAGTTCACCCAAAAATGAAAATTTGATGTTTATCTGCTTACCCCCGGGGCATCCAAGATGTAGGTAACTTTGTTTCTTCAGATGAAGACGCAAACAAAGATTTTTAACTCAAACCGTTGCAGTCTGTCAGTCTTATAATGGAAGTGAATGGGAATCACGGCTTTGAGAGTCAAAAAAACATACACAAACAAAACCAAATGAAACCCTGCGGCTCGTGACGATACATTGATGTGTAAAGACACGAAACGATCGGTCTGTGCAAGAAACTGAACAGTATTTATATAATTTTTTACCTCTGATTCACCGCAATATCCGAACTGTCCTGAGTGCGTTCTCAACAGCCTTGGCGCGTGACGCGTCTTCTTCTTCTTCTTGCTTTACGGCGAATCGCAGACTTATAAGTGCATTACCGCCACCTATCTCTCAGATGGACCATTGACACTCTTAACAACTCTTCTACAATTTCAATTAGGAGTGTCAATGGTCCATTTGAGAGATAGGTGGCGGTAATGCTCTTATAAGTCTGCGATCCGCTGTAAAGCAAGAAGAAGAAAAAGAAGACACATCACGTGCCGGCTCAGGACAGTTCAGACATTGCAGTGCATCAGAGGTAAAAAACGATATAAATACTGTTCAGTTTCTTGCACAGTTTAATTTGGTTTTGTTTGTGTATGGTTTTTTTTTACTCTCAAAGCCATGATTCCCATTCACTTCCATTATAAGACTGACAGACTGCAACGGTTTGAGTTAAAAATCTTCGTTTATGTTCTACTGAAGATACAATGTCACCTACATATTGGATGCCCTGGGGGTAAGCAGATAAACATCACATTTTCATTTTTGGGTGAACCATCCCTTTTAATACATTTTTTTTTCTGTCTAAAATAATGCGTACATTAAAGCTGTGTAATTAATATTACTGCACACAATGTATGAATATTTTACAATTTAAATAATGCATTATTTTTTACATTGTGGTAATGGAGTAAAATGTGCTTAATTGTCATGAAAATAATGTCACAATTGCCAAAAAGGTTAATGGTCTGAAAAAACAGGCTTTATTTTCTTTACGCAAATATATATCTAATTTCTTTCTTTTGATTATGAGGTGAAATAGGACCCAGACATGTTCCTGACAGGTTTTGTGAGATTCACCTGTGCGTGTATTACAGCATTAATGTGTATCTTCATTGATGTTAAAAATAATCAATGTGTGTGAATATGCTGCTCTATTTTCTCATGGCTTCCTTCCGTCTTATTATGAGACTCTTTTTCTCTTTTCTCCTCTGAAGAGAGTTGGAGAAATGTGAGCTGCACTTTTTAATGGTGTAACACTGAGAAATATAATAATAATTGTTAATACAATAATAAATAGTTTTTGTATTTTAAGGGAGGAGCGTTTTAAAGAGCAAAGGGCGCGTTCGGGGAGGCTGGACTGTGCTGGACAGATGATCTCTCTCTTTCTCTATCAAATGCTTTGTTATTCTGTATATGTGATTGGTATGTGTGCGTGTTTGTCATGACCGTGTCATTTATGCAGACCGGCTGCTCGTGGCATGACGAGGCATGTGTTAGCATGAGGTGTGGCGTTGCCATGGGGTCGCTATGGGGACGGAGTGAGTGTGCAATAGTGTAGAGAAGCTCAGCTTGACATCGAGACACAGAAGCAGAGGACCCCATCCAATTTCTCACTCCCGCTCAAGAATAACTAGTTATTCTGGGCTGAGACCTTGAACAGGACAGACTGTTTTGCACATAAATGTCATGAGCTATAAAAAGTTTTTAGCACTCAGTAACAATAGCAATAGCAAAACATGATCCAGAACAGCCTAAAATATAGCAAAATATCTCCATTTATGGCTGCCAAATTTGATGTGAGATTAATACATGCTTAACATTAAATTTATTTAGCACACTTCATGCATTTGAATACATATTTCTAATATTAGTTTCAATAATAACTAGTAGATAATACTGTTTTACTAACACGAATCTCTAGTTGCATGCTACTTTTTTATGTACATTACCTGTCCAAAGGTTTGAACACGTATTGTACTCTTGACACCATTTTATTATGTAATTCTTTTTATTTATACTATTTTTTATTATTATTTATTCTTTATTTTTGTTGTTTTTTTAAGAATAATAGTAAAGTCATCAAATTATTAAATCACACAGATATAAATATGGGATTTATATAGTTACCAAAATGTGTGACCGAAAGAAGACTTTTGTATTTGAGCTGCTTCTATTTATTATTACTTTTACTATTATAACTTTTGTACTTCTTTTTATTTATTATTTTCAGAATAATAGTAAAGTCATTAAACTACTAAATAACACAGATACAAATATGGGAATTACGTAGTTACCAAAATATGTCACACAAATGAGCACTCTTGGATTTGAGCTTTTTCTTTTTCTTATTACTATTATAACTTTTGAACATACATTTGTTTGTAAGCAACATTTAAATTTGTACACAAAGACATTTAAGCAGAAGTTTTTGGACCAAAAGCATCATTAGAAACATAAATTCACTTTGACGTATTGAAACTTTTGACTGTTAGCATACCTTTGATATTATATTGACACTTGTTGGTGTGGATGTAGCATTACAGATACCATTATCAAAATATTTTATTCAAATGCATATTTGTCACCCATTATAAATTTATTCCGCATCCAAAAATATTAAGACAAGCTAACAAGCTAAAGCAAGTAGTATTCAGCTGGTCATGTGACCATAGACTGTATAAAACATGGACGTAGTGTCCGTGATGTCACCCATAGGTTTCTAATATAGCCTGTAAAAGCATGTAAAGCCCGTAAAGCTGTGGTTTACAGTGAATTCTTAACAGCTAAGGGGCGTTGTTTGGCACGACGCGGAGCGGAGTTATAAATTCACTGTAAACCACGGCTTCACGGGGGTTATTGCTTTTATAAAACGGTTATTCCATATACGGAGCAAGATTTCACAAAATAAAACAAAGCAAATAAAATGTAATGATATTAATAAAAACATTATTCTTCCGTCAAACAATGTAGTTCCTCAGAAACAGTTGTGATTGCAGCAAAGTGGTTGCCGAGCAACACAGGTGTATGTTTTTAGAGTAATTTACAGCAGCTTTGAATGCGGCTCAACCAATCAGAATCAAGGTCCGGAACTATCCGTTTTATTAAGAGAATTTTTGAAGCCCAAAGTGGGCGGAGCCGGTCGTCGCCATCTTGGCAGTAATGCGCAGATAATCAAAATGGGCAAAGAGGCAGGACGTGGGTGAAGCTGAGGTGCCTAATTGCTGAAACCACGCCCACCTAGCTCCACGGTAGTGACAGCAGCGGCAATCCACCTGTCACTCAAGTGGCCACACCCTTAATTATGCAGAACTTTAAGGCTTAATATACTGTAATTTACAGTTGTCATGAAGGGCAAAATTAGCTATATAGACCAAAACCACTTTTTGTACCAGGCTGTAAACATTTTTTTTCTGCTGTAAAGTTGGGTGTTTTAACATGGGGAGTCTATGGGACTGACTCTCTTTTGGAGCCAGTCTCTAGCAGCCAGTCGATGAACTGCAGTTTAAATCACTTCCGTGTTGGATTGAAGAGAGACCGGAAGGTTGCCGCTTGCATGTGACCTCAACATGGCACCACCATGAGGGTGCACTGTTGCGTAGAGTAAAACAGCTTGTTGTGGGAATTTTGTGTACTTTTCATTTCTTTAGCTGTTAAATATTTATTATTGGTGTTAAACGGTAAACTGCAAGTTGAATAAAATCACCAGAAGGCCTCATAATGATTTTCAGTCACTCGATTCTAGACTGTCCGTGCCGAGGCGGATCTTTGGCAGATAGGCGGCAGCGATGCAGCGCGTCTTCCAGACTGTATTTAAGGGTCCGCAGTACATCTGCTTTCAGCCGAGAGCCATCTCAGATCAGTGGAGCGTTTAATAGAGCGCTCTAATGTGCTCGATGTAATCAGATAATAGTACTGCTTAAATTGTGTGTGTTTGTGTTCGTTCTCCATATCCTAGCCTTTAGCGTACACAAACGTTGCGATGCAACATCTGCTGAGTGTGTGCACATATGAGCCAAACTTGAGCACATTTTCAGTGTGTATGTGTGTGTGCCAGTGCTGTCGGGGTCACCTTGTTTTTCGCTTCGCCAATCGAAGCCGGTTGACCGTCGTACTTGTGTGTTTGTGCCTGCATATGCGTGTTAGAGGTGTTGCTGTCACACTTATGCTGCTGATGACTGGAGAAAGTAAATATTGAGTCAGTGAATCAGTGTTTGAGTTCTGAACTGTTTAACTTCTGTAATGTGTGTCAGACAACAAACCCCATTCAGACACACACTTTTACAATTATATGTTAATTTAAAGGTGAGGTTTTACGTTCAGAGTCTATAAGTAAGCCAGTAGTAGTTTGATTTCCTGTACATTGTGAGTCTGTTGTTGTAGCAGCTCGACATGTCAACTTCTCGCTCAAGCGATGGAGTGAGTTTGGGTTACATTTTTATTAAGAATGGAAAACCCTAGTAACCACCAAGAACAATCTAGCACCCACCTAGCAACCACCCTCAGCATCTTAACAACGGTCCAGAACAGCCTAGTATCCATCTAGAAAACATTCAGAATACTCTAGCAACCATAAAGAACAGCCTAGCATCCGCATAGAAATCATCCTCAACACCCTAGCAACCATCCAGAACAGCCTAACAAGTCACCAGATCAGGCTTACAACCAATCCTAAACACCATAACAAGGGCCAAAAACAGTCTAGCATCCACTTAGAAACCATCCAAAACACCCTGACTCGATTGAACTCTATTGGCAACGACGGAACTTGCGACCATAGTTGGTTTTGGGAAACGCACCCCAGAACAGCTGAATATCCACCTAGAAACCATGCAAAACACCCTAACAACAGTACTCAACACCCTAGCAACCACCAAGAACAGCTTTGCAACTATCTAGAAGAGCCGAATATCCACCTAGAAACCACCCAAAACACCCTAATAACCATTTGTAACACCCTAGCAACCACCAAGAACAGCTTAGCATCCAACTAGAAATGACCCAGAACACCTAGCAACCAATTAAAACACCATAGCAACTGTCCAGAACAGCCTAACATCAACTTAGAAACCACCCAGAATATGCTTACAACCACCCCAAACACCCTAACAAGTTCCAAAATCAAGCTAGAATCCACCTAGCAACAACTCCGAGCACCCTAGCATCCACATTGAAACCATCCAAAACACCCTAAAAACCATCCTTAACACCATGGCAACATCCACTCAGAACATCCTAGCAACCATCCAGAACAGCCTAAACATCCACCTAGAAACCACCCAGAATACCCTAACAACCATGCTCAACACCCTAGAAACCCACAAGAATAGCTTAGCACCACTCAGAATTGACCCACAAGACCTTAGCAACCATTCAAAACATCCTAGCAGCCACAGAACAACCTAAAACCATCCAGAACAGCCTAACATCCACCTAGCAACCATCCAGAACACCCTAGCAACCGCGACTCAACCACTCAGGACTACCTGGCATCATGGCAGTATGTTTTATGCTTGCAAAAACATAAAAATCAAGTTGTTTTTTCAGTTTCGTTTGGTGCTGTTAGCAGTACACAAATGACACTTCATCTGTTGTAAAACTCATCGTTTGTTTAATAATTCCAGAATGATTTCAGTACATGCTGCAGGACGAACATGTTTACATGGCACAGTTGAGCTTTATTTAGTTATTCTCATAATACTCAGTCAGCAGTCTGAAGTTTGTGTGTGATGGTCACTGACCCCTGTGCTGGCCAGCACTTTTGTTCCGCTCAGTGTGTGTGTGTGTGTGTGTGTGTGTGTGTGTGTGTGTGTGCGTGCATGTGCATTCACCTGTGTGTGTCTGTGTGTGTGTGCTATAGAGCAGTATGATTGTTTTGGCAGTCAGTGTCACTGTGAATTATTTTCTGCTTGGACCTTTTGGGGGAAACTGAGCTAAAGTTCTCGCTCTCACACACAACAACACACACACACACACACACACTTGTCCAAAGCGTCGCAAATGCATGCAATTGTTTTTCAGCTCATTAACCAGCAACAATCATTTCAGTTCTTCATTATACCAAATTACTGATTTAAAAAAACAATTTTTCCACATGCCTTAACACGTCACGCATCTCCCACACACAACATTATCAGGAAGACAAATTCACAGGCCAATGCCGTACATCAGTCACTCCTCCGGTTCAATTAGCTGCTCCTCAGAAATGAGAGTGAGAAAGAAAAAAGAATAAAAAATGAGTTAAGCGCATGTTTGCAGTGGGTTGCATCATGCAGGTCTCAGTCGGAGGTGTTCGACTGAGCAGCTGTTAAACTGCACATTTTATTGCTCAGCAGTTGCTCATCACTCAGTTCTCAATTATTGGCTATGTTTTATCAAGTATCAACTTCGTCTCAGATGTTTCTCCTTAAAATTAATTTGGAGAGATAAAAAAAACACAAATCAGGCTTCGTGTAAAAGTATAGAGCTATAAAATAAATGTGGACAGCAGCTCAGATCATTCGTTCTTGGGAGAATGGGATGAGAAATGTTTGAGCTCATAATGAGGTCTGTGACTTTTTGCTAGCAAAAGACTTAAGAGCTCATTTTGAGACATCACTGAAATCTGAGAGCTAAAAGCTGCTAAAAGAGAGGCATGTGCGATTACTGGGGATGTTTTCTCAGAAAGATTAGCATGAATCTCCATTTAATCTCATTCGTGTCTCTGAGAAATAATTGAGATAATAAGGAGATCTAATTTGTGATTTTCCAAGCACACACTACAAGGTGCAAGCTAGTCACCCTATCATTTGTTAGCTCAAAGCATTAGCAGTCATTTTTGTCCAGCAGATAAACATCATGCTGTTTGTTGACGTTTTTGGGATTGTAGCTCTAGAAAAGATGTTTAGTGGAGATCAAAATGCTCTCATCTGATCTGTGGAGGTGTAGAAACTTTCTGTGTCTCTCTCTGTTATCAGAAGGGCTTGACACAAGCGGGTTTGGTTCTGTGGTGTGTGTGATGGTCAATCATAGGGTGATTGTGACATATTCCGGCTCTTCTGACAGATTGCTGTCCAAATTGTGTCTGTCAGTTTCTGGATCTCTCTCTCTTTATCTGTCTCACTCACTTCAGCTCTGTCATTCCAGCTCCAGCTCCCTGTGCGCTTCTCTTTATTGGTTTGAAGAGCTGTCCGTCATGAAGCGTGACTCCTCCCTGTCAGGGTTTTAGTGCGACTTCTTCTGAATGTCGTTAAAAATGACGCTACAAGTAATAATTCTTCTCTGTTTCTGTTCGACTCTGTGCGTCTGTATGTGTGTGCGTGCTCTGTGTTTTCCGTTATTCTTGATCATAAATGTTGATGATAAATGGGAGAAGTCTCCTGATTTCATGTTTTGAAAACCTTTTTTTGTAAATAACTGAGCAAAAATGGAAGAAAATTATTGTTCATGTTTCGGTTCGTCACTTGTACTTATAACAGATATTCCTGATGAACCGTGTGTTGATGACGAGCCCGATTGCCCTTCTTGAATAAGGGATTTTCACATCTGTCATATTTTTGCTGAGGTTGAGGGGGAATGAAGGAGCAAGAAAGCAACTGCCAATCATCTATGACATCACACTGCCAAACCCAACCCATAATTTACCCACAATTCCACCAGACGCTCTCCGGACCTAATCAGGTGTGATTTTTCTCTCCTCATTGAAAGCAAAAACACTTCAAAGAGGTGAAATCATAGCCAATCAGAACATATCTGATGTTTAATAATAAAGTAAGTATCACTATTTTGAACCAATGAGATTTCCCTGTGGGTGGAGCTAGATAGTACAACGCAATAATAACAGAAACCAAGCAACAGGCAAAATATCTTAACGTCACAAACCTCAAATTAAAGGTGTGTTCTTGAATAATAGCATGTGTTAACAGTAAAATAAAATCATCCCTCAAGTTTGTAAAACAACAACATGTATTTTAAATTGTATTTTTAACATAGGAGAGATTGATTGTTTTTCATTTTATTTTACACATCTGGTTGTCTAAATAGTGGTCAAAATAGAAGTTGAAAAAGTTTGTTTTAAAAATAAGCTTCAAAAACTTGTATAACACACATATGCACACATAGCCACTCTCTGCTGAGTTTCATAATGGCACCACGTTGTTTTAGTTTGATGCGGGTTGCATCTGTTTTCCAATATTAGCGCAGCTAGCGCACAGAGCTCCGTCAAAACGGCATGACGGCGGCCAGCTGAGACAGATCCACGCTCACTGCGGCCCAGCATGTGTAGAACAAGCACACACAGCCTGTCTGCGTCCCATATGCTGCTGCATGGTGTGTTTGGCAGGGCTTGTCGATATCTTCCGCCCCATCTCTCTCTACACAGAAAATTACAGCCAAAACCCTAAAAACTGAAGCCCTCTGGCCAAATTTCTCTCCAATCCAAGTCCTGATGAGCTGCTCGTATGGTCTAAGGCAAGCATCATCACTATTGCTCAAACTTAAAGTTGGTTATTTGAACACACCTCTAATTCTATGGACGAGTGCACATGGTAAAATTTTAGCTTGTCATGTGAGCTCCTGAAGGTTTTTTCAATTGAGTGTTTGTTTGAATTGTGCAGCAAAGACTAATAATCATAATTTAAAATAAAATAGGGAAAAAGCAGAACAAATTGGATTATCTTAATCATTTTCAAATGTCCAAAAAACATGTCTGCTTGATTTTGTGACATGTATGCAGTCAAACAAGCTAAAACTGCACAAAAATGTGCATGATTACTGTCAGAACTCACCCAAGTTTAAGATTTCCAGCTGTACCACAAAAAACTAAATGTATGTTGAGGTCCCTGACCATATTTTGACACCAGAATATCAAAGAGACATTAGAAATCATTAAAATTGTCAGGCTAACTCCAATTGCTAGTTTTTCACGAACATGAGAAATCCAGTTACAACACATTCTAATAATCTACAGCCAATAATATCCGTTTCACTCGTGCTCAGCACTTTGAGTTTAATGCGCATCGCAGCCTTGAAGCCACTTCTGTTACACAACACACACATTTTAATTGAGGTTTTACCGCATGTTGATTACGTTAGATGGAGGAGTGCTGACCGATAAAAGGCGACTCTAGTAATGAAACTCTCACAGACTCCAATAAAACAAGCATTTGTTCTGAATAGACTAAGAATATTATTTCGCCCATCTGTAGGGCTTACGTCCTTCTTGCTCACTTTCATTCCCCCCGATACACCTCACTGGCGAAGAACGCTTTAAGTCTCAATACACGCTTGATGTGTACAATCTGACTCAATGTATTTATTCATGTATTTTTTTGCCAACTTTGTACAGTGTAAAAAAAGCAACCTATAAATCTATGAAGAATAACAGTACTGTATAGATTAGCTGCCTGTGAGCGACTCACAGAATAGTGTCGATAGAGGTTAACAGCATAGACGCGATCTAAGCCAGTAAAACATGCTTTCTGTAAATGCAGAGAGATGCCACATGTTTTTATATCCTTGCTTTCTTTCCTCTTTTTCATTTGTTTCTTTTAATGTTTTTGTAAATGACCTAGTGGCATCTTACAACGCGTGTTGTTTGCTTTCTATTGGTTGTTCGTTTGTTCGTATGTTGTTTGTTGATGAACACAGCGAGGTTCAGGCGCCCGGGAGAGTGCTTGGGAACGCAAATCAGTTGGCCAAGGTTTTGCATCCATCTTCCCCATGTGATCACAAGTCCTACGTTTGTGTGTCAGAACTTAGCGTAGGATCTATCTCACCTGTCTAAGATGTCTAGATGTTAAACCACTCATGTAGTTTACAACCACATTTTTTAGTTCTACATTGTTCTATGACTACATGTTTTAAGTTTCCCTTCCCCTATATTTTCATACTTCACAAACTGAGGCAATGATAATGGAAGTTGACTAGCGATTAGTCCTATTGTTTTTCGCAGTGTTTAGTTGTTATCTGTGCTTGTCTTCAGTGTTTGTTTATTCATGAGACACTATATACTTTTGTGCGATGAAGTGTTGAAGCTGGATGTGTGTTTCAGATGCCTCGCTCTTCCTAAAGCTCGTCTGTTGATCTCATACTTGTTAAAAAACTTCAAACATTCCATGAACGCTTGGACAGAAAGCCACTGTAGAGTTTTAAAAATGTACACTCTTAAAAACGAAGGTTCTATATTGGTGTTAACGGTTCCATGAAGAATTTTCCATTCCACAAAAGGTTCTTTGTAGTGATAAATCGTTTGTAGATTTTTAAAATGTTCCTCACACTAAGAAAAAAATGTATTTTAAGAACTGTTCACTGAAACTGTTCACTGGTTCTTCTATGGCATCATGGTTCCCCAAGGTTCTCCTTCTGGAACATTTATTTTTTAAAGTGTAGCGCACGGGTGTACAACACGCAATCGGGTTTATTCATCATACGATGATCACTACTCCTGAAAATGCTCCTGATGTTGTGTCTACAACCTTTAACAGTGTATAAAAGGAAGTTTGTGACCCATCATGCTTTTTCATGCTGGCGAATTTTTGGGAATTTGTTCCTGTAGTGGGCAGTAGAGATTTTATTGTTTTCAGGGGGGCCGTGGCTTGAGCTTGAGGTGTCTGTGACGTTTGTCCAGCGGCGTGATAGTAAAGCGTTCCCAATTTTGAGCCTCTCCTGTTTTTTTGGCCGAGCGGACTGTGATCTTATTGGTTGAATTTCTCTTTTTCGTTTTCCTGTCCCACCCAAACCCTTCCATGTGACTGGATGTGAGGGTGGGCGGAGCTAAGGAGCACAGTTCTTACTATGTTCCATAATAAAATAGACTAAATCATTTGTACATCAGCTGGCGTTGAGTCTTTATTCAAGGTCATTTTGTTACTTTATCACAAAGACTATAGAATACCCAAGACGTGTCACTCGTATAGTTTTGAATGGGGAAAAATGCAACACTCAATATGGCCACTCTATCGAACAAAGCCCCGCCTTCTGAGCAAAAGAGCCAATCCCTAATCGGTAAAGTCACCGCGTCACTGCAGCTGCCGTTAGAAGTCCCAGTTGCTATAGAAACAGTAAACGTTCTGAGATGTGCGTCTATGATTTATGATACAGTTGTTGTCAGATTGCATTGGTGATTTCAAATATGAAATTTAATCATAATCTTGGCGAACAGTTTTGGAGAATTTGATGTTTCCCCATTCAAAGAGATAGGAGCTGCACTTGCATGCCCGAGAGGCGTTTTAAAGATGGATGTCGAGTGACATGACTTGCCTTAAAGGGACTTTTGTTTATCACTGCTTCAAGCTTCTTGTCAAGAATAAAACTGTGAGTGGTTTGCATATTTAACTATTCATTCATAGCTTGGTGGTAAATAATGTTTTCTTGTAATCTTAATAATGTAATAGAAAATAGAAATAGATGTAATGTAATCTAATGTAAATAGAAACAACAATTAATCATTTGCAAGTCAATACAACTGAATTTATCACCACACAATGTAATGCATTTGAAATCATTTTTCATGCTCAAGTAATATTGAGACTAGTGTGTTATTAATTTTGGAATGGCATATTCATTTGCCACAGTTTGATTGCAGTGTAGGTTGTATATTTCTGTAATTGTAGTTTTACTAAGAATAGGAATCGTAAGGAAATGATCAATTCTGGTTCTGATTCCACTTAACGATTATTCAGAAGTGAAAGGAGCCTCTGGACATTCTTAAGAAATGGACTTTCTCTGTAACATGGGGGAAAGAAAGTCTGGTTTGGAACGACATGTGGGTGAGTAAATGATGACAGTGTTCATTTGGGTTGAACTACCCCTTTAATGGCTCCCTTAATTATTTTCTTAGTACTTTATGGTGAAATTAATAGACAATGTATGGAAAACAATTGTCATTGCATTTACTGCACTGCTCTCGATAGCATGTTGTCAGATAAGATCATTTTAGAAGAACGGTGATAGCATAAGTGAAATAAATTGTAAACCATACTCAGATATAACATTAGTTGTTTATAATCTCTCCTAAACTCATACGGATTTGGATTTGCCACATTTTAGATGTTTCTCTCATCTGACCTATTCGTTTCAGGTCTTGGGCTACGTCTGCATTAATCCGGATACATTTTTCACATTTTAAAATGCTCTCCGTCCGCACTACTGTTTTAAAGCATTATCCAAAAGTTTCTCTTCCACAATGAAATGTCGAAAAATATTAAATTCACTTTACTGTGCATGCATAAAGCCTCAAACAGCTCACTGAGATGATACAGATGGAAGTTTTCATGGAATTCTTCTGGCAGGATCATTTTAATTCACGAAAATATCTGACCATTCACTGACGCACTCACTCACCATTATAAGACTGATCTAAAATGCAACTGACCTCATGTTTTGCCACAAAACCGCAATCGCTGAGTAAAATTTCTGTCGTCTTTGCAGGACTGTGATATGAAGAGTGTACAAAGTAACAAATCTGTAGCAACAGTGTGAAAGTGAATAACACATAACAGGTACATTACCGATATAAACATAGATATCTATCGTTAAAATATGCGTCACGTGACTAAACCTGCATCATTGTTTTCAACATACGGCATTGTTTTCAAAAGCCTCTGTTTTCACAGTCCACACTACAACGCGAAAACAGCATTTTCAAATTTATCCACTTTGGAAAGCGTTTTCAAAAATGTTATTTTTCCTTGACAAAAACGCCATCTCAGTGTGGACAGAAGGCCAAAACGGAGAAAAAAAAAAGTGTTTTCAAACAAAAATGTAGTAGTGTGGACAAGGCCTTGGGGTCTCTACTAACGAGCTGAATCAGGTGTTTTTGATTAGAAGTAGTTTGAAAATGGGTGCTGCTGGTGAGCCTCCAATAACAAGGTTGGGAAACACTAGTTTCCACAGACTTTAATCCCAAGAACAAGCTCAATCAGCCAACAGAAAGTGACACGGCTAATGCTAATGATGCCAATACTGTGTTCATGCAATCATAACTCATTGTTATCTGGAGTATTTGCAAGTCAAACTATCACAGTTAAATTCCATCAGCATGATTGCAGCATCGGAATGTTGCAGATGTTGCAGAACGGAAACAAATGTCATGAAAACCATTCAGTTCCGGTCTTTCGAATAAGAACCAGTACTTGATTCTGAAGTGTGTTTGGTTGGGTGAAATCAGGCGATGCACAGCTGAACAGTTGGTTGTGTAATAATCAAGCTGAGGCCTTCAAAACAACTGAACGACAGTCCATGTGGGGAAAAGCACAGAGGAAGAGCAGGCTGCAAGAGAAAGAAGCGGGACAGGAGAGTCGGAGAAGGGTTAAAAATAGAAAGGGAGGCTAAAGTACATCCTGGAGTGAATAAAGAATCTGCACAAACACAGTGTTCCAGGATCCTGCAGACTAGACGCTGAG
This sequence comes from Sinocyclocheilus anshuiensis, assembly GCF_001515605.1. Lineage (NCBI taxonomy): Eukaryota > Metazoa > Chordata > Actinopteri > Cypriniformes > Cyprinidae > Sinocyclocheilus > Sinocyclocheilus anshuiensis. Next base: position 414,049 of record NW_015555791.1, on the reverse strand, counting down.
TTCTCGACTCTCTTTGAATCACAGCACACTTCCAAACCCACCCGACATGGCTGGAGCTCCATTATGACATCACGGTGGACTAATATTAGACACACTCCATCCACACCTTTATCCCACACCTCTCTCTCGTTCCGTCCGTCTCTACAGTTCCCTCTCTGGCTACGTTCACAAAACCGTGTTGTTTGGAGTGCTAAATATGGTCCGTACAGTTTGATTATGAAACAGAGCGACAATCTCATAATTATTATTACTGTAATCTGTCCATTTTAATAATTAAATTTCATTATTCTTAATGGTGATTCTCATTATAATATAATATATAGATATCTCATTATAATATGACATATAGATATTTTTAATTGTATACTGAAAGATATATACTTTTAAAATATATATATATATTTTGTATTAAAGAGAATAACATTTGTAATTATTTATTATTTTTTGTTTGTTTAAATTGCATTGTTAAGTACTTTGCTAACAAACATGACTTTGCTTGATAGTTTACAATAAGTAATTTTCTCGTGTTATGGAGGTCACCATCTTTGATATTTATAACAAATATAAGTTTTAACATCTTTGTTATGTGCTTTTGTCATTTTCTTTAAATGTTTTTATTATCCAATATTTATATTTGGTTTTATTTGAGCTATATTTTAATTAACAAAAACAATTATTAATAGTTTTAGTTTTAGCTAATGATAACACTGTGCTCCAAAGGTGTTTATTTAACAATAATGACTGGCTGACTATGCATTATACCATTAATTATACACAACTGCTTATCATATGAATAGATAGAAAATGTTAAATATTAAATAAATGTTATGGCTATGTCTAAAACAGTTAAATATATAGTTTAGCGTCATTATACAAAATTTTTGGCTGCAGAATGCTATGGTTGACCAATCAGAATCAAGTATTCTAGAGAGCGGCGTAATAATCAGGGCTATTAGGAGAAGTGAACAGAGACTTGACTTTGTTTACATGTCTGTATTTTCAGCGTCCAATCCATTTTGTCTGCTGTACACGTGTGAACGTAGCTCTATAAGCATCCTTTTCCTCATTTATCTTTCGCTCTGTGGCTTCTGAATGGAGGCATCTTTTTGAATGCGACAGCCAAACCTCTCTTGTGTTTCTCTCTGTCTTGCTTCCTCTCTCCATCTGTCTCATATATCCCGGGAAGGACACAAGCATTCTCTGCTCTGACATGATATTTCCTGGAAACGGAGTCCAGACAAACTGAAAGTACCAGCAGCCCCCAGGACAGATGGAGAGAGAGAGATCTGACAGAGAAAGAAAAGGGGGAGACAGGGTGAGAAAATAAAAGAAGGATGGGAAGTGAGTGTGAAAATGTAAAGCATTTGAGAGGAGAAAGAGGTGCTGAAATATCTACACTTGAGAGATGAAGAGAAAGGACTGAAGAAACAAAAGGAGAAATTAATCTGTCAAAGAAGGACATAAAAATAGTTGTTATATATTATTGTATGCTGTATATAGTAATTTTAAAAGCCATGCTTTCTTAAACTAACAGTTCAGCACAATGATGACGTGTCTTGCTAATTTTGATGTCAGTGATGCCATTTATTCTCACGTGTCACATGATCAAGCACCAAACCATAAGTCTGAATATGAATGTGCTATTCAGTCTATTCATGACCGAAAGCTATTGAATATAACATATTGAGACTCTGAAATAGCTGCTTTTATGGTATTTTCATGCTTCACTTTTGCCATTTTGGAGCTTAAAGGGTTAGTTCACCCAAAAATAAAAATTCTACCATTAATTACTCACCCTCATGTCGTTCCAAACCTGTAAGACCTTCGTTCATCTTCAGAACACAAATTAAGATATTTTTGATGAAATCTGAGAGCTCTCTGACCCTGCATAGACAGCAATGCAACTGCAATGTTCCCAGGTCCAGACACGTAGCAAGGAGATCGGTAAAATAGTCCATGTGATATCAGTGGTTCATCCGTAATTTTTTAGGAAGCTACGAGAATAAGTTGCTTATGTAACGAGTTGTTTACGTTCAGCAGTCACGCTGTCTACGTAATCAGCGTTGTTTACGTTCTGGTGTACGGTCCAAAATGGCGGAAGACAGTAACTTGGGGAGAAGAATTGTTGAATAAATTATGTTATTATTGTTTTCTTTGCGCACAAAAAGTATTCTCGTAGCTTCGTAAAATTTTGATTTAACCACTGATGTCAAATGGACAATTTTACCGATGTCCTTACTACGTTTCTGGACCTAGGAACATTGCAGTTGCATTGCTGTCTACGGAGGGTCAGAGAGCTCTCAGATTTCATCAAAAATATCTTAATTTGTGTTCCGAAGATGAACGAAGGTCTTACGGGTTTGGAACAACATGAGGGTGAGTAATTAATGACAGAATTTTCATTTTTGGGTGAACTAAACCTTTAACAGGCCATAGTTACTATATACTTTGATTTTATTGATGATAACAACATGAACATTTATCAAAATGTGTCCTTTTGTGATTTATAGACGAAAGAAGGTCATTAAGGTGTTGAAACTTGAGTGGATGAGCAAATTATCAAATTTTCAAGTTTGGATGGATGGTAAATAGTCTTGCGGTAAAGTACAAATATTATCTAATTTAATATGATGTCTTAAAATTGTATACAGAATGTACTAATAATTAGTATAGCATGTCACCCGGCAGGTCACTGCTGGATATTTCATGTCAGCTACTGAAAATTTGTTAAGGTCTGGTGCAGGTACAAAGCATATGTGAGCAATAGAGATGCTATAAAGCAGGAGGAACTGTTTCTGATGCACCCCGAGCACAAAAAAACACCAAGTATGATTGATCTACCATCACAGAGCTGTACATAAACTAAAGATTACTGGAGCACACCGACAGAGAACAAAAATGCACCTGAAATTAAGAGATCAGAGCACACATTTACTGCTAAAGGTATGAAAAATATTCCTTTTGAGCCCTCACGATAATTTGCTGCCATCAATTATTTCTTTCATCTTTAAAAATGGTGTAAAAGTAGTTATTTCATACTCAAGGGTCAGCTCAGGAGGAATATACTCCAGTGAAATCTGTGGAATGGGTTTTAACATACTAAAAACATTCAATCGACCTTGGAGTCAAAAACAGCAAAGTCGAATTCAGCCAAAAAGGACTGAGGGATGTAAAGAATGATCCCAATTCTTCATCTTTCTTTGTAATTCTACAGGAGCAGACTCAGGCGTTCCTTTGTAAAAGATGCAGATCACTATTCCTTCAAAAGGGGCTAGATTTGACCTCATTTGGTGTCGCCGAAGGGATGCAGACAGAGACATGGTGTTGGAAAGGGCATCTCTTTTCTAGACTGCCAGCTGTGAGATGAGTGGTGTCAGTTTCGGGGGTTTTGTGAAAGGCGGAACGGTTCCATTAGAGATGTAGCTTCTGGGTAAAAATTTAGAGTCGACTGTCAGCTGTAATCACGAAACCAAACCTTTAGTCACCATCTGTGTTTGTGGCTGGGAAATAAGGATGAAATTTTGACGCAGTAATCCAAATCCTAGTGAGCTGCCTACATGGGTAGCTTCCTTCTTCCTACCAGCACTGAAATGTTCGATTTAGAATGCTCTTCTTAAGCAGCAACCAAAAGTGGTCCGCATAAGAGATTTGATTTAATTAATTGCAGTAGTTGTTGCTAAGATAATGGCGCAAAGATTAAAAATACTTGAAATCCTTCTGAACTCAAATTTAGGATAAAAGTATGCTGAACAGTTCCTTTCGGTATTGAATTGCAATGTAATGCAATTGCAGTTTCGTCCTGAGATTGTCTTCTCTGTGAAGGATACATGCGATGCTACCGTTGGCTAAAATTAGCCACTTTTCGCACCTATGACGCCTTAAAATGCTGACTCCTTAGGCAGCTCAGTAGGTTTTGGAATTGAGCGAGTGCACTGAGCCTGAGGAGGGAAAATAATCTTGCGGCACCCGAGGCGCTGTTTTTATATCCCAACTCATTTTTCTTCTTAGTTGAAAATGTCAAAAATAGATTGTTGCCGTGGTCATTTTGTGTCAGATGTCAATCACCCGTGCCAGTCTTTACTAAAGAGATCAGCTACGTCAAGTTAAAGGTAAATGGCTTCTGGGTCGGTGATTGGAACACAATGTTCCTGTCCAGGACTGAGTGTGACATTCTGTCTGCAGTCAACACTTTATCAGTTTTAACTGACTGACGGCCAAATTAGCAAGAGGCTTCAAATTAAAACCACTGGCCTTGTCAGTAAATACAGCTGGGCAGTTGATAAATAACATGCCCAGGAGCATTTTTAGGTCAAAAGTCATGTTAATGTATAAGGGGAAAGCATTATTTTAGGTTTTATTTTTTGCCATTTTATCACCTTTTAGCTTTTTGCACCTAAATGGTCCTACAATGTATTCATAAATAATGTAAATGAATTCTTAACACATTTACATTTATATAGTACATTTTTATAGTCCCTAAATTAATATTAGATCATATTAATATTGTAAAGTATTCATGCATAATAATTCGGCAAGAATTAGAAAAAGTTTGAATTCAACATGAAATCAAAATGTACCCATTTGCTTTCCTAATACTGGTCTTGTTGTGCACTTTGTAATCTTTAATAAAAGATTTTAATTTTCGGTTGATGTCAGTTAGGCCACACGGCCCACTAGTTAATGTTAACCAATGGCCAAACAGTTAATTAGGAACAATTTTAGCAAACTTGCAACTCAGGTATGGAATGCCAATTTTAAATATCATGTTTTACTTTGATATCACGTCATATTACGGACCTAAAATGAGTTGGGAACACCTTTCATGTCAAGTTTTTATAGTTTAGAAATTTTTTCATGGCGTCATGAAAGTTTAAGCACCCAACTCTCACCTTGCAGGGGAAGCCACATTTAACCCAGACAAACAGCCAGAAATGTTTTCTAAGCTGTTTTTGAGGTGGTTAGGCTGGTCGTCACCCTAAGGGTGCACAAGTTTGTCCATCAACCCAGAAATTTCTGGGAGTTTAAAGGTGTAGATTAGATCCTTAAGGCACCTCCGGCTGGTGAACACTTACCTAGGCACTGTACCTAGGCTCTGTACCTACCTCACCTTACCTGTACTGATAAAACCCAGCGCCGGCCCCCAATGTAGTGCACCGTTCTGTATCCTGTTGCATGCCACAAAGATTAATCCATTTGAAGAGATGACTGCAAAAAAGGGAGAGAGCTTTTTGGTCACAGACACATCACCTATTCGCAAGAGCAGTCATGCCTACATGCACCGCTCAATAAACGCCCTCGCCCGGCTCCCATGAGAGCGACAGGCCACCCTGCAGGAGCAATATTTCGCATTCGCTCTCTGGTAGATAGGAACGACGACGCCCTGTCAGTGAAGGTGAGACATAATTAATGTGGGAGACAGGTAAACAGTGGGGACGTGCTGATAGCCGCTGTAATGATGGATTTGACTTTATCTTTCCAGAGTGAAGAGTAATGTTAATGCGTGACTTGTTATTGCTGTACTCACGGTGGAGGCCATGGTGATTATGCAAATGACTTCAGCTGTGACACGGACAAGGCCACACAGACTGTATAGAGTTGTTAAGTACGTCTGGAATCTGATAATAATATATAAGCGCACTCTCAACACTGTAAATATTTCATATATGTGCATCATGGGACATTGAACAAGATGATGATGATGTGAAACAAAGGGCGCAAAGTGACAAGGCTGCAGACACCCGTCCAGTGCTTCATTTGAATAGCACAACAGCGCCACACCGTGGACACATACATCCACAATCTCCAAGAGCTGTGTGACTGAACTATTTAAAAGTCTGGACATCTGTTGAAGTGACGCTGGATAATATCTGATGACGTTCAACATCTCAGGTAAATTCTCAAGAGGAATGAAAATGATTCAAGCAGTTATGAGATATGTTGAGTGCAGACAATGAGTCTTGTTTGTAATCCATTTCAAATCATAATGATGATTATCATTCTTATTAATATTTTTAATATTATTTTGTGAACTAGGCTCCTATCCACACCTTCTTTTTCATATGCAATTAAAAATGCATTTGTGCAGACTTTTTTTTTTAGCAATTTAAATGCAGGCTAATTTAACCTATTAAATGTCTATCAATCAATTTGTAATAACTTGGTATATTAACATGGTCATGATCACTGAGAAAGTCTCCCTTACGAAAATTAACCATGGTTTTACTACAGATAAAACCAGATACCATGGTTACTATAGTTAAACCATGGTAACCACAAATTAACCATGGTTTTGCTACACTAACCATAGTTTTTACCATATTAATAGTGTAGTAACCATTGTTTTTTGGCGTATTGACTACCATTTGTATAACCAAAGTTTTACTACAAATACCATGGTTTAACTATGGTTAGTGTAGTAGCAAAACCATGGTTAATTTGTGGTTACCATAGTTTAATAACCATGTTATTTGGTTTTATTTGTAATAAAACATTGGTTCATTTTCGTAAGGGTTCGTAGCCTATATTAGTGTAGTGTGTATGTCATCAGTCGTCGTCTGAGGTTATTTTCGTACGTACATCGATTCGTAGGCCGTTAAAAATGATCCCTTTCTATTTTGTAATGTCTCATATCTTTAATCTCCACCAGATAAAGTTTGTATGTTAAAATTATTTAAACTTCTTGTTGAACAGTAGTGTGATGTACTGTAAAGCCGTTACCTCACCTTCCCGCGTCGTGTCACACGCGTGTCACGTGACGAGTTCGCGCCTCTCGCTGCTATTGTCCTGGTAACGGTTACCTGGTAACGAGCGCGGGGATAAAAGAGCAACTCACGGCGCGCACAGGTACATGTGGTAGGTGCGACAGGTAACGGACGAACCGTTTATGACTAAAAACTTATTAAGTGTTATTAAGTTATTTAAATCATACAAAAATAACAATAATATCAGTATACATATTTTGTTGTTTCACGGTTCAAAGACCCATCAAGTGCACTTTTAAATGACGCTATTAAGGTAAACGAGTAAATAAATGGCGATGAAATCTTTAGACTGACATTATGAATGTTGTATCTGCAGTAACGTCGCTTAGTGTTAATGTGACCTCAGTCAGAGACTGCATTGGAAAATGTTTGTTTATATCAAACTAATTCTTCCATTGTGTATGGTACTGGAAATAAAACATCACATCAACCATTCATTTATCATTGTGTGTGTGTGTGTGTGTGTGTACAGGTTCTGTATTTTGTTAGGTTAGTCACAGTCACAGATGGTTGGACCCTTGGATGCAGTCAAACCCTTGGTTGGAACAGGCAGACCAGGGGGGCGTCCGACTAACATCGGCCTCGACCAATACTGCACCTCCTACAGACAGTCTTACAGTGAGTAACCTTAGAATCATCAAACTATACTTTGTTTTTTTTTTATTTATGATTATAGACATTGGCATGATCAGACTGATACTGAAGCCAGACAATATCAGGTCATAATTTCCCCATTTAAAACAACAGCCTTTTTCTATGCCACAGTTTGAAACATAAACAGCCATCCATCTTTTCTACCACACATTATAATGTTTTGATTGCTTATTTTACTGGAAACGTTCAAAACTCTAGATCGGTGCAAGAATAATTTTTCTTTCTTATTTTCCCTACTTTTGTCTGGTTTCAGACTTGTAAATGGTTATTGTGGAATGCAGAAAGAGAATTTGTAAAGAATCTTCATGCAACCTCTTTTAGAGGAATTGAAGTTGTAAACATCTAATTTTGCCCAAATAAATGATTAGTTCAGTGAATATAGCATATTTATGTTATATGGATTACTTTTATGATGAATATATGGTACTTTATTATTTTTAAAAAGTTTTATTATGTATAATTTTTGTACTCCACAACCTGTGGTCACTATAAACTACTGTATGGAAAAGAGCACTGTAAGATTCTTCAAAACGTCTACTTTTGTATTCTACAGAAAGCAATAACAGCATACAGCATTTTGGGTGACCTGTTCCTATAAGTACATATTTAATAAAAAATATATATAGTATATAATTATCATATCAGTCAGCAAAAATAATAAAATGTCCAAAATGTCTGTATTGGTGCATCCTTATTTCAACTATAGATATCCTGTAGAGATTTGTGTTGTGTTGTGGAATATAGGATGTTGAATCTGTCATGAGTTGTGTCCTCTTTTATCCAGGTAAGGAGTTATTTCAGTCATGTCTAGGTCATCATTTTGGAACGGGTTACTCTGCCAACCACCGTCCTGTTCTGTACTACAGCTCCAGCCTGGACCGCTATGATAATCCACAGTTTGGGTAAGACCCAGATTGTGTGTGTGTTCGAAATCGCACAAATTGTACACTCCAAAGCCTTTTTGCACCTCACTAAATCATTGTAGACACGTATACTTTTCCTTTTCTCTTAGTCTCTCACTGTTGGACAGTTTTGAGTCTCAAACGAAGCGTCATTACCAGCGTCTGGTTCTGCCCGACGGGACGGAGCCTTTGGCCTGCTCGGGGTCCAGACGCAGAGAGAGCGGATATTTGCAGCTCCAAACTCAGCCAAGACCTGTGAGAGCCAAAGACACACACATAGAAACGCAGCAGATTTCAAGGGCACTGTGCCATGTCACTTCACCCTGGCCTCATTGTGCTTTTACTTTCTCTCTCTCTGTTTCTTAGAGAGCAGCGTCCTGTCAGACTGAATATAAAGGCACTTACATTCCTCACCGCCTCAGAGTTTTGGGTAAGTGGTGTGTTTTAAAAAGAATGGTTCTTTGTGGATTGATGTTGCATTATAGGTGTTTCAGATCAGTGCGTTTTTGTTTTAGTTGGACCCATAGAAGATAGTGGATACACTAAGGAAGCCAATCTACAGCTGAATACCTTCCTCACTCAAAATATTAACATGGTGTGTGTGTGTGTGTGTGTGTGTGTGTGTGTGTGTGTGTGTGTGAACTCCTCATTTTAATCTGTTGTCAAAGTCATTGTCAAGATGTTTTTTAACTGCACTGATCCATGCTGTATACATGATGAGAATCACATAATGAAATCCTTTTTCCGATGTTATGCTTACTCTCTGCTCTGATTGGGTAATGATGGTTGTCAGGATGACGCTCGCAGGACACAGGAAAGTGTGATGAGGACTGACTTCCTTCCCGGATGTTTCCTACAGGTGGTCTCTCTGTTTCTCTCGTTCTCTGCTATTACTCTGTCCATCAACATCTCGACAATTTTTAAGATGTGCGTCAGTTGGATGAGGTCTGTAGCATTTACAAGAGAAACCCAGAGGCCTCTGACCAGTTCAGTGAGTATCTCTATCACTAGATAAACTCTGCAATTAAGACTACAACAAGTTCTCTGATTAAGGATCAGGGTTTATTGGATGTTCTGCCCACAGGCCTTTCTGCAGGATGGCGTTAGTGAAGACAGCGGACAGAAGACTAGAACTGCTGCAGCTAGATGGTCCATTGGGCCAATGGTAAATAAAACCAATATATTTTGCCCTCTACATTTGTGTAATGGTGAAATCTGCACTTTTTTGTTTGGCTATGACTGGTTGTTCATTTAAATCTATTTGAACAATGTACATTTTATTGAGTTACACATATGGAAGATTAGATTTGACCATTAAAAGAAATAGTTCACCCAAAAACGTCAATTCCATCATTTAGTCACCATTGTTTCAAATCCATATGACTTTCTGTCAATCTATTTCTTCTCCATGGCTTTCGAATCTTATCTGTTCAAATATCTTATCTATTTCTTTATATATATATACATTTTTTTGAGCATTTAAAATTATTTTCCTTATGTTCGCACGTGTTATAGACAACAAATCAAGTTTTTATTCAAATATGACATGTGAATGCATTTTCTTGGACTGAAATGTATAGAGGTCAATATATATTTTTCAATTTTTAAAAAATGTATATTTATACATTTAAAATTTATTTTCAAAAATGTACAAAAAATGTCCCAAAATATATTGGTAGAAAATATATTTACATAAATATATTTTTTTATATTTGTATATATTTTGAAATATATTTAAAATAATATTATGCTGTATGGGATATATAGTTCACCCAAAAATTTAAATTCTGTCATCATTTATTCACCTTCAAGCTGTTCCAAACCTTTATGAGTTTCTTTCTTCAGCTAAAAAAAAAGAACAAAGAAAAGATACTTTGAATAATGTTAGTAACCAAACAGTTGCAGGTCCCCATTGACTTCCATGGTATGGGAGAAAATACTACGGAAATCAATGGCAACTGTTTGGTTACCAACATTTTTCAAAATATCTTCTCTTGTGTTCAACAGAAGAAAAAAATTCATACAGGTTTGGAACAACATGAGGGTGAGTAAATTATGGCAAAATTGACATTTTTGGTTGAATTATCCCTTACCCATTATTAGTACCTGCATGGTACATATTAGTACCTTTGGAAGAGTACTGTCCCAGTGACAGCTTTTGTACCTTTTATTCTAATAGTGTAGGTTTGTAATGACAAGTGTGTGAACTAAATCTGTAAATGACACTGTCAATTAATTTCTACTACAAGTAAAAAATGAGCAAAATGTGCTCTTCTTTCAAGAAAAGCCATTTGGAAGACAGCCTGTTCTGTGCCAGTTCCGATTTAATGTCACAAAAGCACTCAAAGATGACACGGCTCACCTCAACAACACTTTGAACAGTCATCCACTAAAAAGATGATTGGAAATCTGATATATTTTGGTGTGCCGCTGCTGCTTTAAGAGGGATTTCTGGAATAGTGTAGTGTACTGGCTGTTCTGTATTCTACAGGGCTCATCAGGATTCGTCCTGAACGCCCCCAACATCACAAGCCTCTCACATACACCAGCAGACCCGCAACACTTCCTCACACACTACCAAAGCAAGTGAGTCATGTCTGTCTATCTCTGTCTGTTCCTGGTGTTTGACTGGCAAAACTGATTGCTCATTTATTTGAACTGACTGTCTGTGCCTTGTAGACATGGGCATCTACTGCATTACATGGTTTTAAAGGGGTCATATGATGCGATTTCAATTTTTCCTTT
>NW_015555791.1:392811-402449 GCF_001515605.1 Sinocyclocheilus anshuiensis | reverse complement strand
CTGCTCACTCAAGCCGGCCTCCGCTCACTCTAGGCCGCGGCTCACTCTAGGCCTCCGGCCTCCGCTCACTCAAGGCCGCGGTGTGTGACGCTGTTTCGTTGTGAAAGCGAAACTACTTAGTTCGGTCTTCCAAAAGAGGACACGACAAGAAATCAATGGTTAAGTTGTATTTACAACACTGTTCCAGAACAGTTTAACCCAAATATTCAGATGTGTCCAGCGCATTTTATGGAGGACTGTTTCCTGATCCTGGTAGAGTAGACTACAATGCTGGCTGTTCTGACTCACAGACTGTAAGTACGTTTTTTATATTTAAAGAATTTGCCACTGATGATTCAAACGCGAGTTTTGAGCAGTGTAGAGTAGCACTTGTTGTTTGTCATTTCTCTGATCACAAATGCAGACATGGTTTTATGTTTACGCGGCGCGATGCAACGCAACGCGTAAAAAGACAGTATAAGTCATTATAATCCGTAATTATGTACCCACTGGATGCAACAAATGCCTCGTTTATAATGGGTTTTTAATGTTTATGTCTCGTCGCTCCGGCCATACAGGGCATCACAATATGGTAAGGGGCGTAACATTTCCGTCACACGCTTGAGGTATTCGGCCAATCACAACGCACTAGCTGGCCAATCAGCACATCTCGCTTTTCAGACCGATGAGCTTTGTAAAAATCGACGCGTTTCAGAAAGGCGGGGCATAGAGAAGAAACAATAATGTACAGTATGTGGAAAATAATGTTTTTTTTAACCTTAAACTGCATAAACACATTTTATTACACCAAATACACCAAATAATGTTCTTTTTAGCAGCATCATATGACCCCTTTAAACCTGGAGGTTCAGTGTGTTCTGATTGGTTGCTGGGTGGATGAGTGTGTTCTGATTGGTTGCTGGGGGCATGAGTGTATCCTGATTGGTTAAAATTAGGTTTTCGTCCTAATTGTTGCAGGTTTTGTGATAAATCATCAGTGGTGCAGCAGAGATCAGAATGGGTGAGAGGAGGCATACAGAGACAAAGAGAATGCGGGTACAGTGGACGAGACACAGATAGGTACACACGTAAACACCTTGTGTGCTTGTATTCATGTACACCTGAACACTTGTTAATAACATCCTCTGTTTGTCTCTCTCTTTCACACAGGTTTAATCTTAGTGGATTTAATGTCCTAGCTTCACAATAAACCTGAAATATTCATTTCAACATAATACTGTCAAATTTAGCCTGATAATTTCTACTTTATATTTTCAGACAAAATTATATTGCTTTAATTTAGAGGTGTTGTCTATGTCATACTTAGGGTTAGTGATTTTTAACAGACCCTTAACACTATTAAACTTTAATGCATTAAGCTGAGAATAATTAACATCAGCAATAATTTTGAGCAAGTTGTGTAAAAGCTAATGAGCAACATAATTATTGATGTAAGACTGAATGCAAGACCAGGAAGTGTTGCTTAACCGTGGTCAGCAGATTGTGTAGAAGAAATATTCACGCTTGTACACAGATTGCAATGCATACACCAATACACACAGATATGCACAAATTATGTACACAAGTTCCTAGCCATGCCGAGAAAGGAGTGGCACCAAATGAAAGCTCAGCTGGCTGGCATATGGTCACAGTTATGGTTCCCGCTTATAGGTTGGTGTGTGTGTGTAAGCTTCTCTCTCTCATCTCAGGGCCAATGTTCACTCTTCCACACAGGCAGATCGTTCATTATCCTTAATAATCCTTGCAAGAAAGGGAGAATAGGGATTGATTGAATAAAGGAACACTGGTCTTTTTAGTCCGTGCTTAACACTGAAAAAGTGACTCAAGTGCTTGTCTATAAGTGGTTTGATGGCTGCAGAGGTGTTGCTATTTTACAGTAAATTGAGCAGTTTGAGCATTAGCACTCAAGCATTGATATTATTATTGTTCATACATGATTTGAAAAAAACACTAAATATTTGATGTTTGATTCACCATTTGCATTATATGGACATAAAGTACACCTCAAATTTGCATGGTAGAAAATAAAAGTAAATCTCATATTTTCGTGATCAAAATATCAGAGAGCCAATTAGCAACCATTTAGAACTCCCTAGCAACGCACCAGCAACCACATAGCAACACCCTGGCAACATTTTAGCACACGCATACACTATGTCTGAAATCGAATACTGTAGCTAATACATTTAGTTGAAAACTTGCTTCTCAACCGTTAAATAGTATGTTCCCTTTCATGGGAACTTCGAACTGCGTCCTCTAGGGGTCACTATGGGGAACGCCTCGTCGTGACCCGTGTCTGAAGCATACATTGAAAAAACACCAACTCGTTGGCCGGCGACAGCCATGACGTCACTACCGGTGCGACTATAGTATAAATAGGCGCCGAGAGCACACATCATTCTCTTCTTCGTCTTCATTGACTGTTTTGTTTGAAGCGTGCATTTCTGTGGTAAGAGCGATCTCTATTCATCTCATTATGGCGAGCACTAGCAAAGCGTTTAAGGATGTGTGCATCCGTGTTGACGTTGTTTAACATCTGATGACACACACTATATATGTGTTATTTGTTTGGGCGAAGAGCACACACGCGATGCCTCCGAGGGGGCAATCGGCGTGCCGACCCCTAGAGGACGCAGTGTCTCGTTCCCTACTCAGGGAACCATGGTTACATAAGTAACCTGAGACGTTCTATATGGTAGGAATGTTTGTAGTATGAATGAAGTTCATTCGTCAATTGCATCGCTTCATTGCCATTCACAAATCCTCTATTATGGCCTCGTGGGATAGTAAAGAGTCCATTAGATGTACACTTTAGAATTTTCACTTACTATTTTATGAATACTGTGAATTCGGACATACAACTTGGCACACATACTGTTTTTTGCCTACTATATAGTATGGAAGTAGGCATATTTCGACGCAGCCATATTCTTAATAATGTGCTAATTAGCAAGTTTCACGATGAATGCAGCTAAAGCGGCTCAGAAGAGAGGGGCGGGGTCAGCAGAGCTAGATTGTAGATGTAGATTTTCATTAACATTTAAAGGAAAATGCTACAAATCTGCATGCTCTGAAAAGAGCTGTTTTTGACAGGGTAAAAAAGGTGTTTTTTTACACTACCATTGAGAAATTTTAACCAAACTATGTTACAGACTTTTCATTAAGACCCTAAAGAATCATATCAACTTGTGGAAAATGGGCATCCTATGACTCCTTTAAGTAAATCTGAAAATCTAGTTCTCACATTGCGGTTTTCTAGCCTTGCAATTACACTTTTAATGGCTTACAGTGTAAAACCAACCAACTGGTATATACAACATGCAAACATGCCCTACTTATGAGCAAAATCATATGCACTGGACCATGATGGCCCCTCCTCTCATGCTGACACACTGTCACAATGGCTCGGATTACATTTCTAACACCAGATGACTTCTGCTGAGATCTGGCAGTGACAGAGATATCACTGTGAGTGCCTGCAACAAGGCTATGAAGTTTCAAGCGCCGCAGAGGCGATCCAGTGTTCATTCACGGCTTGCTATGCAGCTGACCTTGGGAGAATGGCGTTAACATAAACTAGCAGTAAGCCGCTAAATGATTAAGCACAGAGACTATGTTCTCCTCTTCAGGCCTGGACTGTGTCAGAGCACTCAACCACTCCGCAGATACTCGATACTTGCTGCCTGAGGATCCAGGGCTAACGGCTATGCCAAAATCTCTGAGACTTCACTTACTCCTTTAGAGAGGGCATATAATGAGCAGTCAAATTGAGATAAAATAGGTTTTTAGACATGTTCTGTGCTGTTTTTTACTTGTTCTTTTTTATTGTTTTATTGACTGTCAGGCAAATTTGAAGTGTTATTCATGTTATGTCATGTCATAACACAAATGTTGAAGGGCGAGTTCTGCACCAAAGTTTAAAGGGATAGTTCACCCAAAAATGAAAATTCTTTGGTTAATTACTAACCCATAATGTCGTTCCAAACCCGTAAGACCTTCGATCATCTTCGGAACACAAATTAAGATATTTTTGTTGAAATCCGAGTGCTCTCTGACCCTGCATAGACAGCAATGCAACTAAAATGTTCCCATGCCCAGAAATGTAGTAAGGACATCGGTAAAATTGTCCATGGGACATCAATGGTTCAACCGCAATTTTAAGAAGCTACGAGAATATATTTGTGTGCAAAGAAAACAAAAATAACAATACAAAAATTATTTTTCTCCAAATCACATCTTCCGCCATTAGCGAGAGCACCTCTGCTCGTAAACAATGCATGTGCCTGGTGCTTTCATTTTTGGGTGAACTATCCCCTTTAATACATGTTTCTAGGTGTAAGATTGAATCTCTTCTCGAAGCAATTGTAATAGTGATGTTTGTTTTACTAAACACCACAAATAGTATGTTTTTATGAAAGGCAGAGTCTGTTTACCTCAAAATAGCAACATTTCAGCAACCATCAACCACTTTTTTGATCAATTGTTCAATGTCTTCCACAGCTGAAAGAAATCGCAGATCTACCTGCCAGAGTCAACACAACCCATCCCACCAAACGCAAATGTGCACAGCTCAGGTGTCTTTGAAACAGCCAAGTTTCACTATGCAAAGCATTCCTTTATTCTCATCTGCCAACCGTAAGTTCTTTTGCCTTTCTCAGAGTATGCACTTCATCTGAGATGCCTCAGTAACATACTGCAAGTATTTGGCTGTTTGCAGATGTGAATGACAAATCTATTTGCGAATTGAAAAATGTCTTTTTTAAAGACACCTGATCTGTGCACATTTGCGTATGCGTGATGGGTCATGTTGATTCTGGCATGGAGATCTGGGCAGAGACACACTTTTCTCGACTTTCTGTCAAAGGTTGTGCCAAAACACTTGTTTCAGGTTCTTTGCAGCAGTAATGACAGACTCATAGCATTACATAAATATTTTAACAGATGGGTTTTTACACTCTTTAAAGGGAGAGATGAGAAGTGACAGGAGATGGAGAGAGAGTTTAAACAGCACAATGATGGATGAAGGAAGAAAAGGAAAAGGAGGAGGAAAGGGCAATGAAAACACTTCTTGAGTAGAATGAGAGAGTTGGCAGATGTGACTGGAATAGAAAAATAGGTAAATATAAGACTGATATCGGAGGGAAAGAATGAACAATTGAGGAACATGTAAATTAGAGGGCAGTGGTTTCTCCAGATGACCTCTATAATTCAAAACAATTATTTCTTTCTTGAACTTATGCATTTGGGAGTTTTGAGAGTTTTGAGAAACAATACGACTTTCTTCCGTAGAACACAAAAAGGTGAATCTTTAAGATTTTTTTCTTAAGAATATTAAACAAGAACTGTATTGATCAAGCTACAAAAATACTAAAAGCACCTTAATTATCAGAAGAGTGGTCCATATGATTATTATATTGCAATTCTGAAGCCATACTGTACAACAGCTTTTGGTGACGAACTTAGCAAAATCATTATTCACTGAAAATCTTTTCCTAGTTTTCCCATCATAATCAATAAAGTCGTCTACACTTCTTGCACTTCTCTAATTCGCTTTGCATTGTCACATGGCTCGCCTGCAGTGTTAATTGGGTGTTAAACACTATTTTCATTTTTATACCGTCACCCAACCCACAAACCTGCTGGATCCATTACAGTCTTTGTTCTTGGACCTCATTATTTACACACTATGCGCTGCTCTCTCTCGGTCTTTCTCCCAAAACATCACTGACTAAGTACCCGGGCCTTTTATGGATTGCACCCATTCACTCCCTGATGTTTCTCTTCTGTCTGCACACCTCCACTCTGACTTTCGCACATCGAGCCCTTTAAGCTTAAGACAAGAGAGAACATTTACTTCTGTTAGTGCTAACTTGGCTAGCTCTTCCCATCTGTCTCAGATCACGTCAACGGTGTTCCACAGCCAGACAGCTAGGATTCTTAGTGGAAACTCTCTTAATTCAGAACTTAATTTGCCTTCTAGAAACATGAGTGTTTCTAGATTCTAGTCTAGATTTTTCCTGGCCAGGGCTGGGAGTTGGAAATATATTTTTAAAACTGTCAAAATTCTTGACAGTTTTTCTGGTGACATTGTGAATATCACTGGTATTTATTCAATTTGATTCATTTTTGTGAATCAGTTTTAGTAAATCAATTAAAAATTATGATTCAAAAAAATTAAAACTTCTGGCTTGTTATAGGCTGAAAAATATGGACATGTAATTTTTCTAGCTACATGACC
Organism: Sinocyclocheilus anshuiensis; assembly: GCF_001515605.1. Classification (NCBI taxonomy): domain Eukaryota; kingdom Metazoa; phylum Chordata; class Actinopteri; order Cypriniformes; family Cyprinidae; genus Sinocyclocheilus; species Sinocyclocheilus anshuiensis. Next base: position 396,211 of record NW_015555791.1, on the reverse strand, counting down.
TAGTCGTAGTCAGCACTGGTAATAGATCTTCTCTGAGTCCGACAAGACATGAATCATTGAAACATGTTTGGCAAACTCATTGGTTATTTAATAAGAGAATATTTGGTTTCACCAACACACATCGCTGCAATTGCAGCATCAAGTTTCTTATAAACAGTACACTCACGTCAGGGTAAAGTTCCAGACACACTTACACAAACTCACAAACAAAAATGCCTGAGCCCTGCTCTTAATTAGAAATACACAGCACACCGTAATGTAGTTTTGATGCATGAAAAAGTTGTGCAGTTTCACAGGTCTTCACAGTTGATTTTTTACAAATGACAAGTCTTAAAATCATTAAACCCTGTAAGTATTGAAATGAGTCCGTGTTTGAGGATTGCAGTAACAATAAATACCTTCTAAAAATAGCAATACTCACTTATACTTGTGTGAAAAACTTTTGCGTATTTGTAAAAGTTAATTCATAGGATTTTTGAGTGATGCTATTTTATAACTTAAGCTGTATTTTAGAAATTGTGTTACTAATTTTCATGTTTTTTGTGCCATCATTTACTCACCCTAAAATAATTCCAAACCTGTATTCCTTTATACAGAGTGTAAATTAAAATATTTGTTAAAATGTTAGTGTATTTTGTCTATACAATGAAAATCAATGGGGACCAATGTAGTTCTGGACCCCATTGACTCTTATTGTGTGGGGGAAAACAGTTCATCAAAATATCTTATTTTGTGTTTCACACAATATTGAACAGCATGAGAATGAGCAAATTATATCAGATTTTTCATTTTTGGGTACACCATTTTTTTCTTTCAACTTTCCAACCAATCAGACATAATTTAATGTTAATGTTAGCAGATGCTTTTTATTAGAGCCACTTGCAGATGCTTTCATAACCCCATAGAGTATCCTGGGGTTACTTAAGTGCCATTTTCTGGGCTCCAATAACTCATTGTTACTCTCCAGTTCACCCTTGGGATTGAACCTGCAACCCTTGCAGTAACACCTCAGATGCTTAAAGCAGAAGTGTGTAGCGTCTGCATCAAAGAATTGCAAAAATAATGACTGTTGGCTGCTAAAACAAACTGCAATTCTGTTTGCAGAAATTACACACTTCAGATATAATAAGTAGACTAACAGGTGCAAGTATCAAGGTCGTTCTTGCTCCTCCCCTTCATATTCATAGTCCATTTCCGCTCTCTCATACTCTAACTCCGCCCCCTCGTAGCCTTCATACACCTCCCCCTCGCAGATTAGCTCCTCCCTTTCATACTCCAGACCGCCGTCATCATAACCAAGCTCTGCCTCCTCAAATGCCACACCTTGTCTCTCAGACTCCGCCCCTTCGTCATTATTTTGGGGTCCGTTCTCATCCCCAGTTGGGGTTGTTGATGGAACCGACTCATTTGTTTCCTTCTCCTTAGCAACTGCCAGGTTAAGGGCGGAGTTCATCCGGAGTTTCTTGAGTATTCCGTGAATGACCGGATTAGCTGCCGCTGCCGCTGCGGCTGCCGCCTCCTCTGCTTCCTTCTCCGCTCGTTCTTTTGCCTCTCTCCTTCTCTCTCTAGCCTGCAACACCTCCTCAGCCCCCTCCCCGACGATAAGCACCTCCTCCCCTACACGCGGTGGCTCCTTCACAGGGTTGTGGTCATAAGAGAAGAGTCGCAGCCCGGGAAGATGATGCAAGTTTGGAAACTCTGATATCCGATTGCGGTCCATGTCCAGAATCTCCAGCTGCTCCATCTTGAGGAGCACTCGCGGAAACTCCTGAAAGCGGTTACCGTACAGCCAGAGTCCTCTCAGGGACTCCATGCGCCATAGGTCCGAGGGAAGGGTGCGCAGACGGTTGTCCCCGATCTGCAGTGAGCGCAAATTGGGAAGGTCGTACAACTGCTTGGGGAATCGCTGGAAGTAGTTGCTCTCCACCCAGAGGCAACGTAAGTTCTGCAGGTTCCTCACTTCCGGTGGGAGGCTCATCAGCCGGTTGCTTCCCAGGTAAAGACACGTGAGATTAGTCAACTGGCACACCGAGAGAGGAACGTCATCAAGCTTATTGAAGTCGAGCGCCAGGGTACGCAAACCCTGCAGCCGCGTGATACCCTTAGGAACGCTGCGGAGACGGTTTCCACAGACGTAGAGCTTCTCCAAGTACTCCAGATCTAGGACTTGACGAGGAAGGCGACGGAACTTGAAGTAGCTCAGATCCAACACCGGATCTCCGCTCGCCAAGAGCTCGTCGACTCCTAGCGGCAGCTCCTCGTCCTCCACGACCTCCTCTTCTTCTTCTTCTTTTTCAGCCGCTTCCTCCTCCTCCTCGCCTTCATCTCCTTTCTCTTTAACCTTTTTCTCCTTTTCCTCTCCTCCTTCGTCCTGGGCCTCTTTTCGGGACGAGTTGCCCATACCCTTGGCCGGCTAGCCCGGCGCTTGTCTGTGTGTGTCGTGAGAGTGTGTTTCAGGACGGGGTAAGAGGGTGAGGCGGTCTGTGGGGCTGGCCCCCCCTCCCCGTGTCAGTTTCACTCAGTAGGATTGACCCGGCAGTGACAGAGCCAGCACAGCGACACATGGTGCTCTGACTACAGGCGGCTTCCCCTCAGTCCGAGTACAACGAGGGCCAACGTCAGCAAACACGGCAGTGATACCAGCAAGGAGCCATATTCTGAGTGTTTGTGTGGATTGCTTCAATTAAAATACTCTTTATAAAACTACATGCTATAGAACAGATTATAATAATAATAGTAATAGTAATAATAATAATAGTAATAGTAGTAGTAATAGTAGTAGTAGTAGTTGTAAAAATAAGTATAACTGTAACAGGAAGAAAGCTTAATTTTGTCTCTGTAATGTAAACTCAAAGTTAACAGATGAGTGTCAAAGTAGCTGCCAATGTTTGCATATTAATTACGTACCGTTTTCAAAGCTAATTAGTAAATTATTTAACTATTTTAAAGTATATAGTTTGTTAAAAGCATTAATTGACTCACATTACAGTCACAAACTAAGCGTTTCAGTCTGTTTGCGTGAACCCTGGTGCTGAGCGTCTCTCTGCCGACACACACAGCTCTTGTCCGGTTGCCCGGTCTGTGGATCCCGGTCTCGCTTTGACCTGGCCGGCGGCAGTGTGAACCGAACTTATGATAGCAAACTGTAACTCCGCTTTGCGTGCTCCTAAATCGGACAAAATCCTCTGAGACGTCAGTTTAAAGTTTCCAGAAGCGCTCGACTCGATGTCTGTGTCTTTACAACGTTGTGCGTTCAGTGCTGTCTCGCGTTTCTCTCTCTCTCTTTCTCTGGAGTGTGGAGTTTGCTAAAGCGTTGTCATGGACCGTCTCTCTCCCCTAGCAACCGAAACAGGGACATGAGAGTTACACACGTTTGTCACGTGGTTCGAGGGGGGAGAGA
>NW_015555791.1:388922-392718 GCF_001515605.1 Sinocyclocheilus anshuiensis | reverse complement strand
AGAGAGAGAGAGAGAGAGAGAGAGAGAGAGAGACGCGGTCAAATTCCTCTATTCCAAGTTCACGTTATGCAATGGGGAAACGTAGGCTATTTGTTAAATAATATTAAATAAATAAATAAGTTGTATGAAATATTTATTATATTTATTAATATTAAACATATGCTATTTAAAAAGTTATAATTTATAAAGGTTTTAAATAACTAATATTTAATAGCCTATATTATAATACATATAATTAGTGTATTTAATTACAGGTATATTCCATTGTCTACATTTATTTACATGTAAACAAAATTGATTTTTTTTTTAAATAATAAAAGTATACATCTCATGCTTTATATATTAAAATACATATAATTGTTGTATTTATTTACATGTATATTCTATTGTTTACATTTATTTACATGTAAACAAAATAGATTTTTAAAATAATAATAATACGGTAATAGGCCTAATAATAAAAGCATACATGCTTTATATAAAGGAGATATACTATTATGAATTATTATGAAAAGTGCAACAAACTCATGAAGAGAAAGAAAAGCTATTTAATGCAATAAATAAACTAGTCACAAAATCCAAAGTAAAATTGTTGGTGTCAGCAAATTAACTGCAACACAACTTTCTGTGCTGCTCAGAATGTGCATAATTGCATAATATCTACACTGAATAAATAAACAAATGTACAGTATTTTAAAGGTGGCACTGTGAGGACAGACAGACGAAGGCTGAACAAACTGCTAATTATAGTGAAATGATTCACTCTCAGCTTTTCTGCTCTGAAATTAACATTCAAAACTACATTTCAATGAAGTCCACTCCATGGACCGGCTTCTACGTCATACATGGCCTTTTCAAAACTGAATATACTATACTATGAACTATTGATCTGTAAAGCATTATATAATGTTTGTTATTATTGATGAAGTTATTATGAAGTCAGAATACATTTCTTGTCATGTAGAGATATTATGATTTGTGGTGTTGCACGTACTGATAAGTGTCTAAATCACTCTGCCCTATATAGCTGTTTTTCTGCTGAAGTGTTGTAATGCATCAAAGTTCAGCCTTGATGTTCCACGGTGTCAGAGCAGCACAGACCCCCCTAGTGGCCAGTTCACTTCATAGACTCTGAACCTGATGCTGAGTGAGCAAGGGCTGACGACATTCGAGTCAGAAATCAGTCTAGACCAGCTGCCTTAAGATTTTCATTCATTCCTGGCTTGAGATGGCAATTCTCATATGAAGTTTTCATATTCATTTTCTAACTAATGCACATATTTTCAATTCTTCTATGATGTTGTGCATTATTAGACTTCGCAAGGTTAATTATCATGGGGTTTGATACATTATATTTACTTTACAACCATGTTTCATGTATTAGGGATCAGGGGTTTTCATTGGTGGACAATGTAAGTTTTGGACAACAGTGATTTCCATGCAACTCATTGGAGCTCAAAACTGGTAGTTCCTGATGAATCCATCAGAAGTTGTGTGTTTATTCATACACTCTAAAAAATGCTGGGTTAAATATTTGGGTTGTTTTGACCCAGCGCTGGGTCAAAACAACCCAATAGCTGGGTTTGTCCCTTTTTAACCCAGCGCTGGGTTATATTTAACCCAGCATTTTTTAGAATGTAGACACTGTGATGAAAACTACTTTGTAAACTTTTGATTCAATATTAAATGCCACTTTTGTTGTGTTTTAAGTGGATAAACACTTCCTAAAAGTGAACAATTGCACTAAATATCTTCCTTCTGCCTGCATGATTTTATGAATGTGTGAAGGCCAGGGCTGTAACCATTACAACTGTTTTTATGATGTTGCATTTAGGACCAATGAAAGCAATGTCTAAACCCCTTTTAGAATGAAGGACAAAGGTTTTGCAGCGCTTTTGAAACATTTCAGGTCAAGATGACATTCGTGTATCGCCTTATTATGTACAGGTTTATTGAATAGAAGGGAAAATAATGCTATTTCTGTTTAAATGCACAGATACCCAGATATGGCTATAAACTACATTAAATAATTTTTTACAGGTATAGAAAGATTTTTTCATTTTTAAGTAGCCTATAGCTGGAAAAGTTAAGTCTGCTAAAATTGAATTAAAAAAAAGACCTGAATTAAAAGGAAAGTAATGCTGCAGCTGCAGAATGTTCTTTTATGCATCTCTGTATCTGCGAATTAGCATGTATGAGCATGTAATTATCTTATCTAATTTTACTGTAAGCTTTATCAGATAATAAATCATTCATAGATGTTAATACAATTTGTGAAGGATGGTAAAATGCAGCTGTAGAACATAAACAGGTTCAGAAAAAGTCTTTTTTCTTTTGCTCGGAAAAGTCCAAAGTTCTTCTTTTTTTCATTTGAAATGTTTAACAGTCATATCAGTCACCAATCTGTGCCTATGCCACGTGAAATGCTGGAACTGTGCTAAATAATGTGCATAAAGAATTCATATTTAAACAACTGAATTGGTAAAATGTAGACTACTATAGTGTATAGTTCCCTTTCATGGGAACTTTGAACTGCGTCCTCTAGGGGTGGTGTTTTTTCAATGTATGCTTCAGACACGGGTCACGACGAGGCGTTCCCCATAGCGACCCCTAGAGGACGCAGTGTCTCGTTCCCTACTCAGGGAACCATGGTTACATAAGTAACCTGAGACGTTTTTTTCCACACATCCAAGTAGTCTTTTTAAATCTATATTTTCAAGTTACAAGGAACTTTGCAACTTTTTATTGCCAAAAACATTTTTTTACAGTAGGCCTATTCTAGAGTGAGATGCCTCATGCATTGTCCCGTTCAAACTAATTTAGGTCACTGCATTAATTATTACACATTTTCACTGTGTATGCTAAGTTAAATGACTTATAAACAATGAACAGGTTTCTAATGTAGCAGTTTTACATTCTATTTCTGTTAAGATGACTGATAATGTTTCAGCATGACTGCACTTTGCCGGCTGGATGTGCTAATGTGGGACTCGAACCTGAGTAACTCTTCTTTATCTCCGCGCTCTCCCCTCCTTTCCAAAGTTCTCTCTCTCTTCCTATTGGCTGCTCGTTCGCGAGACTGGCGCAGAGTCGCGCCCTGATTGGCCGGTGGCGCTCGAATGATCTGTTCGGAATTCATCAGAAGTACAAGTGATGAAGAGTGAGTGTATAAGACAGTATGAGCCTCTCATCCGCTTCTCTTTATCATCACACACAAACCATATGAGTGTGTGAAGATTCTGCAGAGAGGGTGAGTGAATTATTGAAAGTGCATTTTCTTTCTTGCTTGCTTTCTTTCTTTCTTTCTTTCCTCATGTTATGTAACAATGTCTGCATTGACATCATGCGTTCATTTTCTTTCATTAAAAGAAAGGATGATTTTTCGTTTTCAATGTAATATTTAACAGTTTATTTATTTGAAATGTTCAAATAAGCAGTTCTGAAGAGTCTAGAGTTGTTTTTTGCCATGCCTTTATTCCTGCTTTGTTTGCATGTTACTTTGTCATGCAAAGTGGGGTAAAAAAAAAAAAAAAAAACATTAACAGATGTCACTAAAATACAAAATAAGGAAGCAAGCAAAATCTTTCCGTACGCAATTATTAATGGGATTATGTGAGTATTCATTATTGTTTCATTCCTAAAGACAAGGGTTGTATTGCAGTGCACTATAAAAAGTGAAAACTGTTATTTCAGCCTGGCCTGACCCTTAAAGGTCCCATATTGTCAAAACTGAAATTTCCTGGCTTTTTTCATGATAACTGAGGTCTAGGTGCTATGTAACTACCATATAAGTTTC
>NW_015555791.1:386498-388014 GCF_001515605.1 Sinocyclocheilus anshuiensis | reverse complement strand
ACATGCACACAGACATTATTTCATACACGACATAGTCGTGAGATGCAAGAAACATATGGCAAGAAATCTGTAGTAATTTCTTAACAACAAAAGAATACCCATAACAACAAAAGACAATACTTTATTGAACCTTTTCTGATGAGAAGTGTGCGCTGCAAACGCGAGCATTTTTGATGATCGTTTCTGTCCAGTCTGCTCGTTTTATCGCGTTTAACCACAGCTGTCGTCGTTTTTTTTGTCTGGCAGTGGCAGCAGATATGCGATCAAATTTCTAATTTGAGGCTGTATTACGTCGATTCTGGCACAAGATGATATTTTAAGCTCATTATGTAGACGAATCTGCGCTGGTTTGAATGGGCCGCCTCCAGTTTCCCCTTTGTTTTGCTGCCTCCAGCTAGCACTGTGACGTCGGCTGACCCTAGTTACCTGTGGCTGGCCTGGCCGTGCGTCGCTTAGAAAACAACAGGCCAATCAGAAGAGAGGCTCATGAATATTAATTAGACAGGCCAAAATAGGCCTGTTCTCAGCAGAGCTCGTGAGAAAGGAGCTGTAAAAATATATTGAGATGGTTTTTGGTACTCCTACCGCAAATATATATTCTTAAGGACATCAAAACCTAAAATAAAACTCCAGAAAGGTGTAAAATATGTGACCTTTAAACGACTTTCATTGGTGTAACCTAATGTTTTCAGGTTGATTCTGTAATATTACTTCATATTTTTTGACTTGAACTAAATTTAGATGGTAAGCTCATTTTAGGTTACCTGACAAAACATTTTACAGTGTGAATATGAACCTTGAACAATGCTGAACAATGGGCTTTGTCTCACAAGATAGTGAGCTGCTTTTTGGGCACCATTTTTGGGAATTATGCTTAAAAATGGCTGGTTTTTACAACAATGTAGACTTGAAATTAATTTAGATTGCACCTTTTTGTACATTAAATAGTGCAGAATTAATGGCAGAAGTGAACATTAAATGCAATTTGTTGCATATTGTGTCAAGTGAGTCAAACTGTTCTTAGACATTTTGATAAACCAAATGAAATATTTCACTGAATTACTTGGTCTTAGAGTGCAAAGTAAGCAGCAGTCAGTCAGAGTTTGATCAGCGATGGGCGGCGGAGGACAGCAGACAGACCGGATCGCCGATACCAATGGGAGGTTCGGCACGTACACCTGGGAGGAGGTGCAGAAACACACTAAGTCTGGAGATCAGTGGATCGTGGTGGAAAGGAAGGTTTATAATGTGAGCCAGTGGGTGAAGAGACACCCCGGAGGACTGAGGATCATCGGACACTATGCTGGAGAAGATGCCACGGTAAAACACTCAGTATGAATACATTTACAGTACATTTAACACACATGGAAGAACTTTTATATACTGTACATCACATTACTGCAAAGCAATGTCTGTGTCTCATAATCTAGTGAGCTACCTTCCTAGGCACCCTTTTTCCTTTATGCTTAAAATAATGTGGTAAAATTGTGGATGCTGCACACTGGTGGTGGTTGAG
>NW_015555791.1:368395-386026 GCF_001515605.1 Sinocyclocheilus anshuiensis | reverse complement strand
GTCTTGTCCTGTCTCACCCCATCATGGCCGCCACTCCAGAGTCTCATTCCGTCATGTCCGCCACTCCAGAGTCTCTTCACTCAGAGACCCCCCACATGATTGTAAAGCGCTTTGGGTGTACAGAAATACACAATAAAGCGCTATATATAAATGCATCATTCATATAAATGCATCATTCAAAATCATTAATTTACATATTTTTGTAGACTGTGTTATTGTAAAACAAAGCCTTATTGAGCTGCTAGACTTTTGGTTAAAATGCTAAATAAAATGCCAAAAAAGTCAGAATTGTGAGATATAAACAGATGAGGTGAGATGTTAATTAACAACTGGGACTTTATAATTTGCAAATTATGCAAAAGAAATTATGCAATTTGCAAAAGAAGAGAAGTAATTGCGAGGGAAAAAATCAGAAATGTGAAAAGTTACATTTACCTTTTTATTTTTTGTTTTGTGGCGGAAACAACAGGACAAAAAAAAAAAATGTCAGAATTGTGGGATATAAACTTAGAACTGTGAAATATAAACTCTAAATTGTGAGAAAAAAGTCAGAATTCTGAATGAATGAATTAATGAGGCATTTACAGTATATAGCGCTCTTATTGTGTATTGCTGTGCACCCAAAGCGCTTTACAATCATATGAGGGGTCTCTCCTCAACCACCACCAGTGTGCAGCATCCACCTGGAGGATGTGACGGCAGCTACAGGACAACGGCGCCAGTGTGCTCACCACACACCAGCTACAGATGGAGAGGAGAGAGAGTCATAGAGCCAATCAAGTGGATGGGGATTATTAGGAGGCCATGATTGACAAGGGCCAGTGGAGGGAATTTGGCCAGGACACCGGGGTTACACCCCTACTCTTTAGGGGAAGTGCCATGGGATTTTTAATGACCACAGAGAGTCAGGACCTCGGTTTAACGTCTCATCCGACAGACGGTGCTTTTTACAGTATAGTGTCCCTGTCACTATACTGGGGCATTAGGACCCACACAGACCACAGGGTGAGCACCCCTACTGTTCTCACTAACACCTCTACCAGCAGCAACCTAGTTTTCCCAGGAGGTCTCCCATCCAGGTTGACCAGGCTCAACCCTGCTTAGCTTCAGTGGGCAACCAGTCTTGGGCTGCAGGGTGATATGGCTGTGGATGAGATTATATCTCACGATTCTTAATTTTTTTCTTAGAATTGAAAGAAATTAAGTCTGAATTGTGGGATAAAAAGTTGCAATTACCTACTTTTATTTCTCCATACATAATGGCCAAATGTACTCTAGTATTACATAGTAGGCATCATACAAAAAATGCTATGTTAATGTGAATAGGGTTGCAAAGGGGTGGAACATTTCCGGAAACTTTCCAAAAATCCCTGGAATATTCCAAAAAATCCTGGAAACTTTCCAAAATTTCTGGAATTTTTCCGAAATTTACTGGATTTTCCACCTTTTTGCAACCCTAAAAGTGAATAATTAATCATGCGAATGTTAATGTGCATTAATATTCAAATATAACAAATATTATAAACTAGACAGCATTCTGGGGTATTTTAGGCATGTGTTTCTAATGGCCCATAATGCTGTCTAGGTAGGTGCTTATTAAAGCAGTTGTTTGTTGCAGTGTTGTTGTAATTGTTTCAGATAAGAATAAAATAACAATCATCAATGTTGAATCTGTTGTGACAGGACGCATTTAATGCGTTTCATCCAAACCTTCAGCTCGTGAGGAAATACATGAAGCCGCTGTTAATTGGGGAGCTTGAGGCGTCTGAGCCCAGTCAAGACCGGCAGAAAAACGTGAGTACGGGGACTTTACTGAAGCATGACAGCTGGTTGAATTTCCATTAATCTGGTTAGGATGCACTTATCGAATTCAGAATTCAGCTATCGAGTGTGACTTTGAAATGAACTGACCACGTTACACAGGAAGTTGAGTTGAAATTCAAATTGGGATGACAGGAATTTACTGAATTACAATTCAAAGAAACTTATCAGGTCATTGCGTTCTGGGAATTGATTGCATCTGTGTTTCCGTAAGGCTTATAAAACCATCAAACTCCAAGACATTTGTAGCTTTTTTTAACACCTTTAAATAAGTCTGTCAAACAGTCATTCTAAGTTCAAATGATGAACTTCTCTTTTCTAAAATTGCTATTAAATGACATACTTATGGCATACTTTAATTACATACTTCTGAATTGTGACAAAAGTCAGAATTGTGAAATAAAAAGTCATAATTACTTTTTTTATTTCATTTTCAATTTTAATTCTACTTCTTTTAATTCAAATTCTAAATTCAAATCCATTCAAACCGAGGAATTGTATTGCAGTTTAAAAGGCATTCTCAATTCAATACTGTGCTGCACAATGTGTTTGATTCCAGAAAGCAGCTATGTGTATTGTATGAGCTCTGGATCATGACCTTCACATCACAGAATGACTGTCAGGCTGTAATTCCACTTCCCAGACAGCCAAATAACAGCTTGTTGACTTAAGAATGACATTAAAGCACAAAAAGCAATGCACCGCTCAGATTAACCTTTGCCCGAAGACACGAGTCACATACTCCAAATTGGCTTTCACTCCTCTTCTGAGTGATTCAACTGCTGTATGTTCACGCCTTAAAAATTCAGGTCATGAAAGTCGATTCACTCCTGCTTTTAAATGCGATTGTCACTCCCTTCACAGTGTGAACGTGGCCATAGAGGACTGTATTTGTTGTCATTTCACCTTTGTTTTCTCTCAGGGGGCACTTGTGGAGGATTTCCGAGCCCTTCGTGAGCATCTGGAGGCTGAGGGGTGTTTCAAAACCCAGCCCCTGTTTTTCATCCTGCATCTGGGTCACATCCTGCTCCTGGAGGCCATCGCCCTGATGATGGTGTGGTACTTTGGAACCGGCTGGATCAACACGGCCATCGTTGCCGTTATACTGGCTACCGCACAGGTATGTTGTTTCATTAAACTGTGTTTAAAAAGAGCAGCAGAATTGGTAACCAAAATCGGTTGCCCTTTGGATGCTGGTGTGCTTAAAGGGTTAGTTCACCCAAAAATTAAAACTCTGTCATTAATTACTCACCCTCATGTCATTCCAAACCTATAAGACCTTCGTTCATCTTCGGAACACTGCGAGAATACTTTTTGTACACAAAGAAAACAAAAATAACAACTTTATTCAACAATTCGTCTCCTCCCTGGTGCCATTTTGGAGAGTATCCACTGAACGCAAACAGCGTATGCTATTCTGTGTCAGCTGCGTCACGTGGCACCAGGGTGACACGGAGGAGACAAATTGTTGAATAAAGTCGTTATTTTAGTTTTCTTTGTATACAAAAAGTATTCTTGTAGCTTCGTAAAATTACGGTTGAACCCCTGATGTCACATGGATTATTTTAACGATCTCCTTGCTACGTTTCTGGACCTTGATCGTGTTACTTACATTGCTGTCTATGGAGGGTCAGAGAGCTCTAAGAATTCATCAAAAATATCTTAATTTGTGTTCCGAAGATGAACGGAGGTCTTACGGGTTTGAAACGACATGAGGGTTAGTAATTAATGAGAATTTTCAGTTTTGGGTGAACTAACCCTTTAACTAGCTTAGCTACCATAACCGTTAGCTGGTCAACAAGGAGTTTTCTTGTAAAGAGCGTAACTGGAAATGTCTTGATGCAAAAATCAACAATGTAAATGTTCATGTTTTTTGTTTGTTTTGATTGTTTGTCTGTAGTCGCAGGCTGGATGGTTGCAGCATGACTTCGGTCATCTGTCCGTGTTTAAAAACTCACGATGGGATCACTTATTGCACAAATTTGTCATCGGACACCTGAAGGTACCAACATATCCTGGCCCGTCTTCACTAAAAATGATTAAAGATGGTTCCAGGAATACAGCTCATTAGCCTAGCTCAGGGGTGGCGACCTCCGGTCCTGGAGAGCCGCAGCCCTGCAGAGTACAGCTCCAACCCTAATTAAAACTCACTTGCCTGTAGCTTTCTAGTAACCCTTCAGACCTTGATTAGCATTTTCAGGTGTGTTTGATTAGGGTTGAAGCAAAACTCTGCAGCACTGACGTTTGCCACCCCTGGCCTAGCTGTAGGTTATTTTCAGTCAGTTGGTTTGTGGTCACATGTTGTTTTCAGGTTTCAAAGCTGTAACTTTTAAGTTTTCTTGTCATTTTGTAACCATTTTCATTGAGGTAACGCAAAGTAAATGTAGGTCATTATACCAAAATAATACAGAAGGTTGGGTCCTTCATGACATTTGCACATTTAGTTCATAACAACGATTTGCCTTTTTTAAAAGCAAAAATGTAAAAGTTCATACAATAGTTTCCACCTTGAAAAGAAGACAGGGTTTCAAGACGCAGTTTTTTACATTTGAACTTCACACAGCATCTTTTTCTGATTTTGAAAAAGTCAAAGTTGAGTCAAAGACATCCTTTGACAATGACCTTTTACATATTTTTTAAATGCAAAAATTTGAAATTCTGAACGATAGTATCCAACTAGAAAAGAGGGCAGGATTTTAGACATTGTTTTAAAAGTTGAACTTCACACAGCATCTTAAAAGCATGGTGCGAGACACTAAAAAATCTGTGGAGCTAAGGCATCCATTTATAACGATGTTTCGTGTTTTTTAAAAGCAACAATGTGAAACGTTGAACAATAGCATCCAAATGGAAAAGGTGGCAGGATTTCAAGACACAGTTTTAAAAGTCAGACTTCCCACAGCATCTTAAAACGTAGCGCGAGACACTGAAAAACCACAGAGGAAAAGGTTTATAGCGATGTTTCGTTTTTTTTTTTTTCTTTTAAAGTGCCCTATTATGGGTTGTGAAAGGTTCATATTTTGATTTTGGGAGTCCCCAACAACAGGTTGACATGCATGCAAGGTCAAAAAACACTTTCATTTTCTTATAATATGCATTTATTTTTACCTTAGTTGCTCAACGACTCCCAAACGATTCGCTCAACGATTAATTTTTCCAAACCCCTCCTTTGCGTGATGCTAATCTGCGGTGATTGGTCCGATTGGATCATGCCTGTAATGCCTGATAAAGCAGCGTTTGTGAGCGCAGTGCTGCTTTGTGTACAATGTTACCGGGGAAACCGCTATTTTTACTGCTCCAAAAGCAGCACTTAATGGCATTTTCATTCAGACCAACATGAAAAGACCAACATATGGGCGAGCAATATGCTAATGTTTCATGTTGACGTCAACATGAAATGGCTTGGGATTCATTTTAAAAACCACTTGTTTCAATGATTCAGAGTCGACTCTTTCTTTTGAGAGACAATGACTTTATACACGGTGCACTTTCAGATTTAAAACTTTGCAGGATGTTTTCATTCACTTAGAGATGTTACACACTGCATGAAAGGTAATTTTCAAAAATCCATTATAGGAGGCACTTTATGTTAAAATGGAAAATATCAAACAATAGTATCCACTTGGGAAAGAATGCAGGGTTTTGAGCCTTTTGTTTTGAAACCTTGCCACAAAACACCGAAAAAGCTGCAAATCAAAGACAAATTAATAAAATAAAAGCATATATCCACCTGGACAAGAAGGATTTTGAGATACAGTTTATGAAAGTCAAACTTCTCAAGGGAGACACTGAAAAAGATGAGTCAAACTCATCTGTTTATAACGACTTTTACCATTTTTAACAGTCAATAAAGGCCTTCTGAAGCAAATCGATGAGTTAAGCACATACAACAGTTAGCGGAAGCTAGAGATTATGGTTTGTAACGTTTTAATATAGATATTTTCATTGCATCACTTCATCTAAGAAGGGATTAATTAACTCCCGGATCCATGTGGAGCACTTTTTATGATGGATAGACACAATTTATAAAGCATCGAAGAACCAAGACATTTTTTTAAATAACTCCAATTGCATTTGTCTGAAAGAAGAAAGTCATATACACCTAGGATGGCTTGACGTAAGTAAATCATGGGGTAATTTTCATTTTCGGGTGAACTAACCCTTTAAAAAAGCAGTGCGAGACAAACAAGCCAAAGTCAAAGACATCCATCTAGCGCAAGTTTACATAGACAGCAGTTAAAAGCAGCGCTGTAGAGTGCAAAAACACGTTCTGTGTGAACTACTTTTACATGTAATTTAAAAGTGCAATTTCAGTTTAGACTTTAGTCCGAAATTGTAATCTGTTTTTTAAGCGAAGTCGTCCTAGCAGATGTAGGTAATGTGATTGTAGCTCAACTTCGTCCAGCATGTATTAATGTCAAATGTCAGTTGACTTCGACATTGTTTGAAAGCTCTAAACGACAAAAGTGTTGTGCGATGTGTGTTTAATCCACTCAATTACACACCTATTTTTCGACAGATATATGCTGTAGCTTGACTACGCAAAACCGTGCATTAGTTTGATTACAACTGCACATGTAAACAGTTACATTGAATATTTATAAGATAAATATAAATCACTCAAAACACAAAAACTTACTAAATTTGAGCTTAAAAATGTTTTGCTTT
Organism: Sinocyclocheilus anshuiensis; assembly: GCF_001515605.1. NCBI lineage: Eukaryota > Metazoa > Chordata > Actinopteri > Cypriniformes > Cyprinidae > Sinocyclocheilus > Sinocyclocheilus anshuiensis. Next base: position 379,537 of record NW_015555791.1, on the reverse strand, counting down.
TTGATACAGTTCATGCTACTTAGTGGAGTGTCACATTGTTAGCTTAGCATCATGCTAACAACAAACTTGAGTCTACCATGTGCTTTTTGCATGAGAAGTGCTGTTTGTATGTTCATGAAAGTTGCTGAGTATAAAACATCTAAATTTAAAATCTGTTTTGGAACCTGTATTGGTCTGTCTGTTTGTGTGTCTGATGTTTTTGTGTTTTTATGCGTCATTCCTCAGGGAGCATCTGCGAGCTGGTGGAACCATCGCCACTTCCAGCATCACGCTAAACCCAACATTTTAAAAAAGGACCCAGACGTCAACTTGCTCAATGCGTTTGTAGTGGGAAACGTGCAGCCTGTGGAGGTACGGACACACCATCCACATGACACATACGTGAAGAAAATACTCGATCGGATCTGATTGGACTCTTTCTGTCTGTCTTTACTACAGTACGGCATTAAAAAGATCAAGAATCTGCCTTGCAACCATCAGCACAAGTACTTCTTCAGTAAGTCACTTTATGCCATAGCATCTACTACAGGAATGTTTACAAGCTTCTTACTGGAATTTATATCATAATTTGGATCACTAAGATCCTACTGGATAAACTGAAGCTTGTAAGGTACTATTTTATCTTTTAATCTTTAAATAAACAATTAAATATAGCTTATATTTAAATATTGCTTAATTTATATAAGTTGAAATTTGAAATGTATAAATAAAAACGTTAACTTATTTGTGTAAAATATACTATTATGTAAAACTTACTAGTTATTATGCTACAAATATTATTTTATTGTCCTTCAATGGCATTTTATTATATTATATTTATTATATAGTATATTATTTTAAAATATTTATATATTATATATCAATAGTATTACATTTTGTGTATATATCAATTTACTATATAATACTATAAATTTCATATTTATAAATTTACAGCTGTACATAACATTTATATCATTAATATATACTGTGTATGTGTGTGCGCGTGTGTCTATATAAATTAAAAATATTATATCATAATAAACATATTCACCAAACCTTAAATGTTTATTAAATATTTTGCCATGTATTAATAATTTGACAATGTGTTCCATTATTATCAAGAGTCCCATTTAGCACATTTTATCATGTCTATTTTGCAAATTTCTCTTTAATATTAGCACAAAATGTCTGATTATGAGTAGATTATGATTTTCACTGATTTTCTGTTCTATAGGACTAGTTATGATAGACACCATCAGCCAGGCATGTTTACCATCTGCTTCTGTTGTTATTTCTCAGTTGGACCTCCGCTGCTCATTCCGGTGTATTTCCAGTTCCAGATCTTTCACAATATGATCGCACATGGTCTTTGGGTGGTAGGTTACCACGATTGCTTTGACTCTTACCTTGTTTATGCAGCTGAATGTGATTTTACAGCACTTTCTCTGCCCTTATCTCTTCTCGTCTTATCTGTTTTAGGACCTTGTGTGGTGTATAAGTTACTACGTTCGCTACTTCCTGTGTTACACGCAGTTCTACGGTGTGCTTTGGGCGGTGCTTCTGTTTAATATCGTGAGGTACAAATAATAATTTCATTTACTACTACTGCTTTAAACACGTTTATTGTAGATTTAATATTCCAAATGTGTTCTCAATGGCCGAAAAGGCAAATTACCCTCACTAATAAAAAACACCATGGTATTACCATGTTTTTTTTTCACATGGTACTTAAGGTAGTACCATGTTTTTTGCACTTGTACCATGTAGTGCCAAGCTTTTCTTTCACTTACCAAAAATGATCTTGGTACTATTAAGGTTTTGTGGGGCATTTACCATAGTACTACCATAGTATTTTTGGAGATACCTTAGTATATGAATATAATCATTCAGTACTAGTACTAGTGAGAGAGAGAGAGCGAGAGGTGGGCGTGTCCTTCTGATCTCTTTGATTGCTCACAGCTGCAGGTGTGTAAGAGGTTATAAAGCTGTGTGGTGGATCAGCGTTTACTTCAGTGACGTCAGATCACAGTGTCTTTTCTTCAGATCTTTTGTCTTTATTTCCCACTTCCCTGCAGTATAGTGATATAATAGTTCCTCTGTTCTCTACTCTTTTGTTTTATGAAGTTATATTTGAGTTTATTACTTTCAGAAGGATCTTTAATGGGTGTTGTATCCCAAAGAACCAGTTAATTTTGAGTTGATTTCTGTGGAATGTGTTTTTGTTTTTTTTTTGTTTTTGTGACAATCAGATCAGTCCTCTGATACTATGTAATGTTTTGTTAAAAATAATTTGAAATATTTTTCTGATTTCTGATCAGTGAGTTTCAGTTTTTTAATTAAACGTATTGGAAGTAGTGCTGGGCGGTATGACCAAAAATTTATATCACGGTATTTTTCTAAATTATACCGGTTTCACGGTACATGACGGTATTTTTTTTCATGCATGACTGGGTGTTAACCATATTTTCTACTGATTGAGAGAGGAAATACTGCAGTATATTGACTTAGAATGCCCTATTTTACTGTCATGATGAGTGAATATTGTCAAAAAATACCACACTAAATAGTGACTAAACACAACCCCTTTTAATATTAACCAGGAGTCACTCTCATTTATAACCGCGGCATCGTCTGATAAAATCAACATGCATCTACACTAAAGAGCAGCGGCTATGCGGTTGTTTTGGCTATATTACTTTTTTGTCTCATGCAGCGCACTGCCTGCATGAGTGACTCATGACTGTATTTTTTGACAATATTCACTGAGTAACAAACTAAAAAAAACAACAAACAAAAACGTGCATGTGGTCAATGTGGATATTGTGGATGAGTTCTTCTGTGTCATCACGTTCTATTAGTTCTACAGCTTCAGTTTCGGAACTTTCACGCTTAGTAACACATACAGCTGTGCCCTCACCACAGTGCAACAGTGAAAAGGGACCTCTTTCAAACAGTGTCGCATTCCGAACGTTGTTTAAGTGACATACACCAGTATTACGGTATTTAAAAAATTCATATCATAACAAAAATAAACACCGGTATTCGGTATGAACCGGTATACCGCCCAGCACTAATTGGAAGTCAAGGAAAAAAAATTACATCAAATTGGTGGAAGATAAATTTGGTCTAAATCACTTTTACCGTACCAATTACCGTAGCACAGATACCAAAATTATAGTTTTCATGACAGATTTAGTTAAACAGACATTAAATAATGAAGACATCACTACCAGGTTAAGTAAAAATATAAAGCATATGTAATATAGTGCATGTATTTATCAAAATCCTCCTCTTTAGAGTTGTTTTTTTCTAGTGGACTATCAAGCTTTGGACATTGAATGGCTTTCCTGGGGTTATATGACCTTATATACACACTATTTTATTGACATCTTTCTGCAGGTGAAATGCACATCAACTAAAGGCACTGACCAAAAGATCATGCCAATAAAAAAATCTATTAAAAAGGAGAAATCGATATTGTCAAGACAGCCTCAGTGTCCACACTGCTTGACAGTGTTACCTGCTGTAGTTAAAATGCAACATCAGTAAAACACTAATTATATGTTCCCACCTCAGTCCTTTAAAACCATTTCAGCTGAAACTTTGGTACATTACCAATTACTAATTTCCACATTAAATTTTCTTTAAATGTTCTGCCGTTTTCCTCATGTTTTAGATATGCTTAAAAATACCCATATATCAATGTACCTTGTTTTACCACCAAAAAAAAAAAAAAAAAAAAGACTTGAGTACTGTTTTTGAGAGACAGTTTGTTGATTTGGATAGGAGTACCAAAATAATGACTTTACATACTTTGATACTAACAAAGCCATTGAGTTAGTAGGTATGTTTACATGCACTCATTTTTGTCAAACGGCATGAATTCAAACTGATTGAAGATTCTGAAAGTTTTGTTTATATGAATCCTAAACATTGCAATCCAAGTCACATATTCATTGTGCATTACATGTATTCCGAACAAAACCACCGCGTTCAGAGAAAGTCAGCGCATTAAGTACCATTTTTTTATTTGGCGCAATTAAAAAGAAAGCTGACATATATGCCAGACAAGCTTTTTTTTTATTTGAGAAAATATTGTAATTCAAGCACAGGGCTGTCACAATATCAGATTTTAAACTACACATTTATCGTGGCCACAAAAGTTCACCATTCTATCAGTCAAATTCATTTTTATTTTTCTCTCTTTTATACGAAGAATTGCACTAAACAGAAGAGACTAAAATGGTAGCTGTTTTTAGCTTAGTACAGCGGCTAAGTACAACGATTTATGAGAATAACAACTTTTTTTTACTCTAAACGAATGTTTTAAATAACTTCATTCTGTGAACCGATTCTTATTACAGAATGCAGAAATTATATTATTTTATAGTATTCTGTACTGTGATAAAAGTTAAAAAGATAAAAAATGTCAATTAGCATTACCTTAAATACATGCCCTTATTAAAATACCAGAGATGGCTTGAAGAACACAGATAAACCATATACTGTTGCAGTTGTGTGCTTTTATCATATAAAGCATCTTTATTCTGCATTTTATTCATCTACAGTGATAGCTGGATGCCTACATGGAATTTCCTGGAACGTCAATTAAATTTTATCATTACTCATATGAGTCTTGCTTGTGGACTTTCTTTCCGAGGGCGCCCTCCGGCGTTGAGTACAAATGAAAAAAATTACGTGAGCATTTAGCACTCCATAATGGCGCTGGATTATAATAATTTTATTATGTACTATTAATTTATTTACCGGTATATTGTGACACCCCCAGGCAACACGATTTCATTATTTAAGTATCACGATTATCGCTACACCCCTATATCAAGTGTGTCATTTTTTCCCGTTAATCAAATTATTACAGGTGTACACCACCCGATCAATTTCATTCGGTTTGTACTCCGTTGGATTGATTGAGGTGTTTACATGAAGGTTTTTCAATCTGAGTGAGCCATGAATCCAATTATCAACATTATTTGGTTACAAGTAAACATAGCTAATGATTATTGCTCTACAAAGTATTGTACGACATTACCTTTAATTAGGGAAATTACAGTCAACCATTTATGTGGATTTTAGCTTTTACTTTGTGTGATTTTACAATTGATATTTTTGTTACACAACTTTAGAGCCATCTAACGATTAATCGCTATTACGTTACGTTTATTTATTAAATATATTTATATGTGATATAAATTATATGAATATAAATATATACATGTAAATATTTTCAAAATATATATACTGTATGTGTGTGTATTTTAGGGGTTGAACGACTTCTGATTTTTTAAAGTAAACTTTTATGTGATGAAAGTAGCGTCGAAGTCGACTAGTCGCTGATGACGTCATTAATGAACAAATAAGTCTGGAGCTGTGACAAACACCTTGTGCACAGCTATGGCATATGACACAGTGCTGCCCACATGTCTATTGCTCCTATAACAGCTCATTTTTATCAGTTCTTTTGTCTTTGGGTCGTTATATTTCTCACAGATTTCTGCTCGTTCTAAATCAGATACAGATAAAGTAGCACAGTAAAGATTACATTAATATGAATGCATTAGTGAGAGCGATTGCGTGTGTGAATTAATTCTACCTGGCAGCGTCTCTCTACTAGTAGTGAAGCTGTGGAATTTAGTTAAGAAATATATGCTTGAACTTTTCAGTTTCTAAGCTATTTTATTGAGAAATCACATAACGGTGTTGACAATACATTTCCGCGCTGAATGATTCTGTGCACACGCGATGTGTGCGTGATGTACGCGCTACTGTCTGTAGCCTATGTGTGTGCGTTACAGTGCAGCAGCGCATTAGATTAGAACGGTGATTAACTTACCTGTACAATAAGCAGTTTAAAACGTGCATTCTCATGTTCAATTTCGAGCATCCAGTAATATAATCACACATGTCTTGTGAAACGCTTTCAGAGTATGCATTTATTTGTCATTTGAACTGTTTGGAAACTGAGCGTAAATGTGGAAGTCCTTCAAAGATTTCTTATCCTGTTGCGCCCTCTATAGGACCAGCAACTAGTCGACGTCAAACTTAAAGCGTCATGGCAGAGCATTGAAGTCGATTAGTCGGTGCAACCCCTAGTGTATTTATATATACATAATATATGTGTATGTACTGTGTATATGTATTATGTAAGCAAAAACTTTTATTTGGATGCGATTAATCGTTTGACGACACTAAATATAATGTTTTGACAAGTCGCATGACTGTGGTGTGAAATGTGTTCCTGTGGGCCGCAGGTTCATGGAGAGTCACTGGTTTGTGTGGGTGACCCAGATGAGCCACATCCCCATGGACATCGACTACGAGAAACACCAAGACTGGCTTATCATGCAGGTACATTCTGAACCGTCACGGCCGCACTGGGTTTGAAGTCTTTCTAGCATGCCAACTCTATGTGTTTCTGTCATTTAGCTGGTTGCAACCTATAACATCGAGCAATCCTACTTCAACGACTGGTTCAGCGGACACCTCAACTTTCAGATCGAGCACCAGTAAGAAAAACAGAAGTAGTTTCAGTGCAAAAATGGCTTCACTTTATCTTCTGCATTTCACAACTGTGATTTGATCTTGTCCCAGTCTCTTTCCCATGATGCCTCGGCACAATTACTGGCACGCCGCTCCACGCGTGCGAGCGTTGTGTGACAAATACGGAGTCAAGTACCAAGAGAAGAGCTTGTATGAGGCCTTTGCGGACATCATCAGGTATGATGCACACCTGAAATCTCATGACGTGACCTTCAAAAGGCGCTCTTGCTCCGAAATATTCCTATGTAACAACACTGACAAACAATTTCATCATCTGTTGTGGTTGGGGTCAATTTGGCCCAGACTCGGTTTTCAAACAGCTTGAAATACAGGTTAACCCGTTTACTTTTTCGTAAAATTTGGTGAATACTTCTCATTTAGGGTCATGAATGTGCATGCAAAGTTTCGACACAGACGTATTTTGGAAAGGCAGTACAAATTTGGTTTGAGTCATATTGACTCCCCGATTGATTTCCATGCAATTTGCCGAACATAAACACTAAAGAGTCAGGTAAAAACCAAAAAACCCTTATTGTAGCTTGTCAAACACTAAAATATGAAATACATGAGAACTTATGACATTTAAGACTTACTCAAAACACTCCAGGAAAATTCAGTGTTTTTCTAGTTGAGTTTTACAGTCAAAAAGCTTGTTTTTGTTAGTTTTTTGGATCGCAGTTACTAGACTGTTGCAGCGCTGGAAAAAAGTATGAGAAACCCATTTTACTCTCTCTAATTTTTTAGAAAAAGATGACAAAGGCAGAGGAGAGGTACAAATAGCAGTAGATACTATTTAAACCAATTACAAATAATGCAAGATATGATACTGTAGTTATTTGCACCCTAGTGTGCAAACAGTCATTATAAGTAGTCATGAAAAAATATATATACACCGAACAAAATTATAAACGCAACACTTTTGTTTTTGCCCCCATTTTTCATGAGCTGAACTCAAAGATCTAAGACTTTTTCTATGTACACAAAAGGCCTATTTCTCTCAAATATTGTTCACAAATCTGTCTAAATCTGTGTTAGTGAGCACTTCTCCTTTGCCGAGATAATCCATCCACCTCACAGGTGTGGCATATCAAGATGCTGATTAGACAGCATGATTATTGCACAGGTGTGCCTTAGGCTGGCCACAATAAAAGGCCACTCTAAAATGTGCAGTTTTATCACACAGCACAATGCCACAGATGTCGCAAGTTTTGAGGGAGCATGCAATTGGCATGCTGACTGCAGGAATGTCCACCAGAGCTGTTGCCCGTGAATTGAATGTTCATTTCTCTACCATAAGCCGTCTCCAAAGTCGTTTCAGAGAATTTGGCAGTACATCCAATTTGGCAGTACCCCTAGCACGATCGAAATAACACAATAAAAAAAGAATAAATTTCTCACAACTTATTTTAAGTCTCTGAAAGTGTTTTTATTTTATTTTATTAATATTTTCACCTGAAAATAGGCTAACTTCTGTCAACATAACCAACGTGACCACGTACTTGCACAGGGAGCGTGCTGGGGGACTATTTTCAGGCACTGCGTTTAGTTATTTTAGTTAAACAAAATATTATTGAAGTTTAATTTATTTCAAGTAATGAAAATGTTCTTGTTTTTGTTTTTTTATATGGTTTTTAGTTTTAGTTAACTATAATAACCCTGGTCTGTAACAAGCTATAATAGGGGGTTTCTGTTTGTAAATTAATCTTTAGTGTTATTTTATTTTTTTATTTTATTTTATTTTGCAAATTGCATGGAAACCATTGTGGGTCAATTTAATCCCAAACACAGTTTTTGCACACAACAGAAGAGTTTGGGACATTTACTGAGTGAAACCAGGAAAAACATAGTGGGAGTTGATTTTATCCATTTGGGAATTGATTGGATTATGAAGTGTCTATATATGAATGATTCATACTTATTAATATTCATATTTTGCATGCATTCACTGGCAGATGCTTCAGCACTAACTACCATTACTCTCCTCTCAGGTCTTTGGAAAAATCTGGAGAACTCTGGCTGGATGCGTACCTCAACAAATAAAACCTCACTTCTGCTTGCATTAAAAAATGAAAAGCTGAGCAGAATCCACCAATCAGAGCAAGCATGTCGCAGAATAGGCGTTAAAAAGTCTCGTAACTAAAAGACCAGTCTATCAGATTGTCAAAATGACACGTAGCACTTCTGTTTTTGGTGTTTGAAGGGTAATTGTGGCACTTTGAATGTGTTTTAAAGAGACTGAGATGTATGTGTCTCGCTCCTAGGACATATCTGAAGGTACAAGAACGTGCTTGAATGTACCTGGAAGTTGTGTGATTGCTGGATTACAATCGCTGAATTTTAGATTTGCATAGTTGCTAGATGCATTGAATATTTTGAGGGTAATTTCTGAGGCACAATCTTTTTAGTAGTCACTTTATTTCTGAAATTTACAATACAGTGATTTGGTTTTTATAAATAACATTTGGAGAAACTAGCAGAGGATAATACTACTTCCGGTTTAATATGACATTTAATTTGATTTCCTACAATTGTTATCTGATTAAACTGATTAAATCTCATCTGTGTGTCTTTTTAAAGTGTCTCTATTGTGATTAAACCACATACTGTAAGATCAAAGTCTCTAAATGCGCTTTATACAAATAAAAAAAAAGACGTGCATGAATCCAGCTGATAAATATACTGTTCTCGCTTCATTCATTCGATATAATGATCAGCATCGGAACATGCATGATGCGACTGAATTTAGCACATTATTTACATTTGTTTCTTTCAAAAACCAATGTCACAGATCAAACCCCAGAAAACATTCACTCCGCTCAGACACGGGTGAATCTCACCTGTCAACATGTACGAGTCACACTGAACCACTACAAGAAAGATGTGTATTTTGCTTAAATTTACATTTTTGCACTATACATATTGCATTTCACCTCCGCTTAAAACAAGAATCATCAAAAATGACAAACTCAAAATGTGTGCATTTGAGAAGCTGTGGATAAAATGACACGGAAATGCAAAAGTAACAAAAAAGGGTCCTTAAATAGTCATTTTTCTTTCATAATTTTTCTTTGGATTTTGAGGTGACAAGTCACTGTACATGCTATTTAATAATTGAGAATTACATAAAAACTCTAAAGAAAAAGTCTACTTTGAGCAATTGTGGTTAAAATGACATGAAAAAGCAAAATGTTAATAGTCCTTTATTTTTATCGTTCATAATTTTTCTTTTAATTTTGAAGCATGACCTGTACATGTTTTCATGAGATTCACCCATACATTGTTTTCATGCAATAAAGAGTAGTAAGTATTTTCCAGCATGAACCAGATAACATATGTGGATAAATTACAATAAGGTCCGTACATGCACTAATAAAAAGCACCAACAATAAATACACAATTAAAAAATATATTGGATTAGACGTTTGGTCGACGGTGTGGCTGAATTTCATTGGTGGGTTTGGTTGACGGTTACTGTTACCAGGTGACTGTTTGATTGACAGTCTGTGTGAGCGTGTTTAGGGGGCAGATGAAATTTTCTCTTGTTGTTTAGTCAGAATCTCTTGCAGTTCTGAATCTCCTCGACTCTTCTGATGGAGAGAGAAAAGACAAATGAGAAGAGTTCTGTGGTGCTGAGTGCAGTCTGTGTGAAGTGTCACTGACCTCTAGTTGTGATTTCTGGACGGTGATCTGGCTGAAGACACGAGATCCCTCGTCTCCACACACGGTCTTCAGATGATCTTTATTCAGAGAGAAGAGCTGCGCGCCGGTCAGGATGCCCAGACGCTCCACCGTCCTGACAGACAGACAGACACACAGCATGGACTTATTTCTCAACATTTGTTACTTTTTGCATTTCATGGGATCTTTTTTTTGATTATTACATTTTGTTTACTATCGCTTATTTTTATTTGAATATCTTTCAAAGTTTAGAAAGCTTAATGAGTTCTCAGGGGAAAAAAATCTTTTTAATTTCATTTCATTTTAATGTTTTCAGTTTAGGATTAATGAATATGTTTAAAACATTTAAAGGGGTCATATGATGCGATTTAAATTTTTCCTTTCTCTTTGGAGTGTTACAAGCTCTTGGTGCATAAAGAAGATCTGTAAAGTTGTAAAGACTAAAGTCTCAAATCCAAAGAGATATTCTTTATAAAAGTTAAGAGTCAGCCACACCTACCTAAAACAGCTCGTTATAACACGCCCCCACATGTCTACGTCACGATGTGGGAAGATTTGCATAACGCCGCCCAAATGTTCACGCAAAGAAAGAAGGCGTAACTTTTATTCTCGCTGTAGTATAGTTGTTGCAGCTGCCGTCATGTAGTGAAGGCCCTGTGTGTTTCGTTGTGAAAGCGAAACTACTTTGTTTGGCCTTCCAAAAATGGTATGACAGTATGACAGTATGATGCAGGCTTTTCAGAGAGACTTAACGATGATGCGCTGAGTCTGACTAACTAATATTAGTGTGGATCGATATACAACCCTCTACGGACACCTTGGCAATTGAATCTCCATTGGCTAGTACATTTTTTTGTTTACTTGCCAGACTGAAATACTATACTATACTATACTATACATAACTTTATATATATATATATATATATG
>NW_015555791.1:351513-368302 GCF_001515605.1 Sinocyclocheilus anshuiensis | reverse complement strand
TTACACCAAATACACAAAATAATGTTCTTTTTAGCAACATCATATGACCCCTTTAATGAGTTCACAGAAAAAAAATATTTAAATATTTTTTCCAGTTTAGAATGCTTGACGTTTCAGTCAAAAATAAACTGTATATTTTAAACGTTTCTTATTATTTAGGATTAATGAGTTCTAGGTAAAAATACAATTTTATTTTTAATATTTTTCATAGTTTAGTAGTTTTAATTCCTTGTTTTATTGTTGTGATTATTTTTTTCTTTTCTTTTATGTAAAGCACTTTGAATTACCATTGTGTATGAAATGTTCTATATAAATAAACTTGCCTTGCCTTGCCTTAATGAGTTTTCAGTAAAAATAAATAAATAAATTTAAAAAAATTCATAGTTTAGAAGGCTTAATGAGGTCTTAATGTGTAAGAATAATTTGTATGTATTTCTATATATTCTTTATAGTTTAGAAGGCTTGATGAATTCTCAGTAAATACATTTTTTATTTTATCTGAATATTTTTCATAGTTTAGAAGACTTCAGTTTTCAGAATAAATGATTTCTTTTAATTTTAAAGTTCTTTTTATTTTATAGTTTAGGATCGAGTTCAGTAAAAAAAAAAAAAAACTGAAATAAATTCTAAAGTAAATCAATTATTTTATTTTAATACATAGTTCAATTTTTCCTGTAGTGTGAATCGATACGTTTTTGTAATAAAAATATCCATATTCAAAATGTAATAATCACTTTAATGTAGCTTGCGCCAACAGCTGTACATGGAAGCAGCTCTGGGAGGTTGACGTATGAGTTCAGCATTGCGCATGCGCCGGTGAGTCTCGTGAAAACCAACGTTTGTTAACAGAAGCAAAGGAAGCAAAGTTTCCTTACTTTAGCAAAGGAAAACCAGTCTTCTCTTGGCTTATATCGAAATCCTCTGACATTCTTCTTTACAAATCCTCGTTTTGTACTTCTAATAAGTGACCGTTGTTTTGTTTTGATTTCTCCCCTGCGCTTCCGCATTCGTCACTTCTGAGCGGCACATGCGCAACACCGACGTCTTACATCATCCGCCCGGAACGCCTTCCGTGTACAACAGTGAGCGCAAGCTAGATTAATTGATTGATTATTACATTTTGAATATGGATATTTTTATTACAAAAATGCATCGATTCGCTACAGGAGGTCTTTGTTCACCCCCCGGAGCCGTGTGAGGCACTTTTTATTATGGATGGATGCACTTTATTTCACTTCTTTTGGACTGATGAACTGCAACACCCGCTGACTGCCATTAAACAGCTTGGAAGATCAAAGACAATTTTTAATATAACTCCGACTGGATTCGTCTGAAAGAAGAAAGTCATATACGCCTAGGATGCCTTGAGGGTGAGTAATTCATCGGCTTATTTTCATTTTTGGGTGAACTAACCCTTTAAGGAGTTCTCTGTAAAAACATTTTATTTGACTCACGGTTTGGAAAAGCCCTTGGCCTTGAGCCAGGTGGTGACCTCGGCCGGGCTGGAGTCAAACGCCAGCGGGACAGTAGACTGACGCACCACCTTGAAGTTCCTCGTGGGCTGTTGAATCTTATTTCCACTGATCAACATGAGCAGCTCATCGTTCACTTTATCCATCTGTTGAGTGTGACCTGAGGACAGTGAAGAAACATGTTAAATACACAGAATCTGATCTTATTTATCTCGTATATTTGTCTCAAACTCACCGTCTTTTTCACTGCCCATTGAGCCGGAGGGAGACTGTCCACGGTATGGCTGTGTGAGAGACAAAATAATGATTCATTAGTATTTTTAATGATCAAAAATGACTTGTTTTTCTGCTGTTGTACTGTGTAAATGTGTTTACCAGACTATAAGGTATTCCTGGACTGTATGGCGGGTCAATCATAGTTTGAGGGTCCTCCAGTTTTACCACATCCAGGATATTATAGGGCACGTATCCCGCCTGTCCACTTCGATTCCTCAGCTTCCACCACTGCTTATCATCCTCCAACACCTTAAAACACACAACCATTAGTTCCTTCAGAACACAACTTGTATTGCACCAAATTTAGCAAGTGCTTTTTGTCAAAGGAATGTGCATAGCAGCTAAGATCAGCTCATCTTTTGGGAATTTGATGAGAAATGTTAGTTCATAATGAGATCTCTGACGTTTGAGACAATTTAAGAGTGATTTGAGAGGAAACAATTTTCTCAGGAGAATCATCTTGAGAATCATCTCCATTAGAGCTCAATTTAATCTCATTGCTGTCTTTGAGAAGCACTTGAGATGTTAAATGTGATTTTTCAGTCTTCATACTCAGGCCCGTAACCAGCTATGAGGCCACCGAGGTCCGGACCTCTGTAAATTTTTGATGTTCAAAAATAAACTTTGTTCTTTGACTAATTTGCTGTTAAACTCCTCATATGAATGCCTGCATGACATGTATAATTCAGTTTAGACAGTTTGCAAGAATGTTTAGCGTCCCTGTTATGAAAATGATCGCTGCGGAGTGAACGAGGCTTGAGAGAGTTGTGAGTGAAGGCGCGGGCGCAGCTATTTTAAGCGTTTTTGGACTTGTCTTTTCCACTTAATTTAACACTTTAGAAAGTTAATAAAATAGGAAGTTGCAGTTTACTGTCAGCGATATCTTTATCTTATCTTATTTGCAAAAGATTGGAAATAGTTTTGGTTTATTTTTATTAATTTTTTTGTTTTAGTATCAATATCTGGCAACACTGCATCGCCGGCACTTAAAACTGAAAGCAATCAAAAAAGCCCATGGACAGGTTTTTGCTGACAGGATATGACATTCAGTAACGGAAAAGCGAAAATTATCATGATATTATCTGTCATAAACGTTATCAACGCTGTCAAAAACAGTAGCATTTAACACTAGTACACACAGATCTGTAGAACAAGTAGATTACAGAATGAAATGAAATACGCAAAAACTAGCCATGAAGAAGTCTATGCTATGTCATGCAGTATAGTTAAATTTTCACAAATCATGCTACAAACGTTCATAAGAGCACTAGACAAAGTTATTGTAGTTATGTATTGTTGCAATAAACAACTGATAAAATTATCCACCCTTAAATATAGTAAAGTATTAACACATTTTAATGCAATAAATAGGGTATGATTTAAAAATAATCATCCCTCCAAAACAGAGAAAACATGTCTGTCTCCTTTTAAAGTGTTTATAGTGTATATAATGAGTTGTATTTGTAGGGGTTATTATAACACAATTCTTTAAAACCAACCCCCATCATATCACCAGTCGAATCGGGGTGTCGGATCTGTATGGCTGTTTGACCCTAAAGTTCATTATTTTACTTTATAAAGTGTAAATTATTCTTCGCTTCAGAAGGCCTTTATTAACCCACCAGAGCCATGTTGAGTATGTTTATGATGGATGGATGCACTTTTTTGAGCTTCAAACTCATGGCAGCCATTCACTGCCATTATAAAGCCTGGAAGACCTCACTAATTTTCAAAGTCTGGATACGGCCATGTTCATACCTCCAGAATTTCATCCTGAAGCACCGACAGCTCGTTTACGTTACGTGCCACAAAGTGGTAGCGGATCTTTGCATACTTGCGAGAAGCAGGAGACATTGAGAAAGACCTGGAAAAAACATGAGTGCAACAAGCTGATCAGAAACAAAATCTTCACATGGAGCGAAAGTCATTCAACATTCCCTTTACCATTACTATCACACTGAAAGGGGCAGGTTGCCACAATGATTTTGGAACTATCAAAAGAAAATGAAAAGAAATCTTGCCATTTAATATAAAATATGCTATTTAATAAAGTGCTGCAGGGATGTTGTATTCTTGTAGACCAAAACCCAGAAATTAGTTTGAATTTTAGCACTTCTGGTTCCATCGTCCTTAAGTCAATGGGTTTTTTGAATGGGACTTTGGGTTAAAGGACTCTCTCATGTCGTTCCAAACCTGTAAGACCTTTGTTCATCTTCGGAACACAAATTAAGATATTTATGATGAAATCGGAGAGCTCTCTGACCCTTCATAGACAGCAAGGGTACTACCACGATCAACGCGCACAAACGTAGTAGGATATCGTTAAAATAGTTCATGTGACAACTGTAATTTTATGAAGCTACGAAAATACTTTTTGTGTGCAAAGAAAAACAAAAATAACCATTTTATTCGACAATTTCTTCCCCTTCAGTCAGTCTCCGCCATTCACGAGAGTACCACGATGCATGCACATGCATGTCTATCAAAAATATCTTAATTTGTGTTCCGAAGATGAACGAAGGTCTTATGGGTTTGAAACAACATGAGGGTGAGTAATTAATGACAGAATTTTCATTTTTGGGTGAACTATCCCTTTAAATGCCTGAAATAAGGTTTGTTTGTTTTCATGTTTTATTCTACAAAATATAATGCATCAGTATTCCCTCTTTGATTTTAAAAGCTTTTACTTGTCTTGAACAAGGCGGTTGCAAAAAAGTGGCTAAATGGGTCTAGAGGTTGTCTGCAACATTAAATGTCAACACACTGAACAGGTGAACTCATCTAGTCGCTTTATAATGGCTGTAATAAAACTACTCGAACTCAAACTTTCAGGGAAAATGTTTTTAAACAAAGACCGAAAATGTTGAGGGAAGCTAAACAGTGGTGACGTTGAAGTCATGTGACTTCACTTATAGCCTGTGTTTAGCTTTTTACTTTTGGCAAAGGTATTTAGGCTTCAAAAGTTATCAGTCGTGATGATTATCATGATTAAAATATGTAGGAATCAAAGTTTTGTTGGTTACACATCTTATTTTCTGCAACAATCCAAAAGCCAATAGAAAAATGCTATTGGGTTTTTGATGAGGGAACCAGGGTGATGGGAACTTATGAAAAAAATAATAAAACACCAAATTCGTGGAATGCCATTGTTTTGGCTCAATGAAATTGTAATTAATAAAATGTAAAAAACTTCATGTGACAACTTGCCATAAACTGACATTTACTACAAGACACCATTTATTCCTGAACTATTTTGATTAAATATACGGTGATTGTCTGAATGTATATCAGTTTTAGCCAAAAAAGATGAAATAGTCATTTTAGTTTGAATGACACAATTCACTTAAATTCTAATTTAATTCTAGATCAGAGGGAAACATCTTGGAATGACCTCGTTGCTGGAAGGACCTCATGAAATCATTCGCAGAAGGTGTTCTTTGGTTGGGTCTCAATCATTTTTAAAACATGTCCAAGTGTGACCAGCCAAAAAATAATCAAGGTTTTTAACCTTTTAAACACAAGAAGTGCCTTTTTTCTAATATTTACTACAGATCAAAACCTCAAAGTTTCTTAGATATAAACATGACAACTAACTCACCCGTTTGAAGAGAGCGATGACTGTGATCCATAGAACTGAGATGGAAAAGATGATATGCATTTAATACAGAGAGGAGGTTTTCACACAGAAGAGATGGTGATGTTTCATCACTCTCACCTCTTTGGGTCTGTATTCTGTCTGCACCGGCGCACCGGCGGTCTCCGTCTCCCACGGCGACGAGCGGAATAGTTATCATGATATTATCTGTCATAAACGTTATCAACGCTGTCAAAAACAGTAGCATTTAACACTAGTACACACAGATCTGTAGAACAAGTAGATTACAGAATGAAATGAAATACGCAAAAACTAGCCATGAAGAAGTCTATGCTATGTCATGCAGTATAGTTAAATTTTCACAAATCATGCTACAAACGTTCATAAGAGCACTAGACAAAGTTATTGTAGTTATGTATTGTTGCAATAAACAACTGATAAAATTATCCACCCTTAAATATAGTAAAGTATTAACACATTTTAATGCAATAAATAGGGTATGATTTAAAAATAATCATCCCTCCAAAACAGAGAAAACATGTCTGTCTCCTTTTAAAGTGTTTATAGTGTATATAATGAGTTGTATTTGTAGGGGTTATTATAACACAATTCTTTAAAACCAACCCCCATCATATCACCAGTCGAATCGGGGTGTCGGATCTGTATGGCTGTTTGACCCTAAAGTTCATTATTTTACTTTATAAAGTGTAAATTATTCTTCGCTTCAGAAGGCCTTTATTAACCCACCAGAGCCATGTTGAGTATGTTTATGATGGATGGATGCACTTTTTTGAGCTTCAAACTCATGGCAGCCATTCACTGCCATTATAAAGCCTGGAAGACCTCACTAATTTTCAAAGTCTGGATACGGCCATGTTCATACCTCCAGAATTTCATCCTGAAGCACCGACAGCTCGTTTACGTTACGTGCCACAAAGTGGTAGCGGATCTTTGCATACTTGCGAGAAGCAGGAGACATTGAGAAAGACCTGGAAAAAACATGAGTGCAACAAGCTGATCAGAAACAAAATCTTCACATGGAGCGAAAGTCATTCAACATTCCCTTTACCATTACTATCACACTGAAAGGGGCAGGTTGCCACAATGATTTTGGAACTATCAAAAGAAAATGAAAAGAAATCTTGCCATTTAATATAAAATATGCTATTTAATAAAGTGCTGCAGGGATGTTGTATTCTTGTAGACCAAAACCCAGAAATTAGTTTGAATTTTAGCACTTCTGGTTCCATCGTCCTTAAGTCAATGGGTTTTTTGAATGGGACTTTGGGTTAAAGGACTCTCTCATGTCGTTCCAAACCTGTAAGACCTTTGTTCATCTTCGGAACACAAATTAAGATATTTATGATGAAATCGGAGAGCTCTCTGACCCTTCATAGACAGCAAGGGTACTACCACGATCAACGCGCACAAACGTAGTAGGATATCGTTAAAATAGTTCATGTGACAACTGTAATTTTATGAAGCTACGAAAATACTTTTTGTGTGCAAAGAAAAACAAAAATAACCATTTTATTCGACAATTTCTTCCCCTTCAGTCAGTCTCCGCCATTCACGAGAGTACCACGATGCATGCACATGCATGTCTATCAAAAATATCTTAATTTGTGTTCCGAAGATGAACGAAGGTCTTATGGGTTTGAAACAACATGAGGGTGAGTAATTAATGACAGAATTTTCATTTTTGGGTGAACTATCCCTTTAAATGCCTGAAATAAGGTTTGTTTGTTTTCATGTTTTATTCTACAAAATATAATGCATCAGTATTCCCTCTTTGATTTTAAAAGCTTTTACTTGTCTTGAACAAGGCGGTTGCAAAAAAGTGGCTAAATGGGTCTAGAGGTTGTCTGCAACATTAAATGTCAACACACTGAACAGGTGAACTCATCTAGTCGCTTTATAATGGCTGTAATAAAACTACTCGAACTCAAACTTTCAGGGAAAATGTTTTTAAACAAAGACCGAAAATGTTGAGGGAAGCTAAACAGTGGTGACGTTGAAGTCATGTGACTTCACTTATAGCCTGTGTTTAGCTTTTTACTTTTGGCAAAGGTATTTAGGCTTCAAAAGTTATCAGTCGTGATGATTATCATGATTAAAATATGTAGGAATCAAAGTTTTGTTGGTTACACATCTTATTTTCTGCAACAATCCAAAAGCCAATAGAAAAATGCTATTGGGTTTTTGATGAGGGAACCAGGGTGATGGGAACTTATGAAAAAAATAATAAAACACCAAATTCGTGGAATGCCATTGTTTTGGCTCAATGAAATTGTAATTAATAAAATGTAAAAAACTTCATGTGACAACTTGCCATAAACTGACATTTACTACAAGACACCATTTATTCCTGAACTATTTTGATTAAATATACGGTGATTGTCTGAATGTATATCAGTTTTAGCCAAAAAAGATGAAATAGTCATTTTAGTTTGAATGACACAATTCACTTAAATTCTAATTTAATTCTAGATCAGAGGGAAACATCTTGGAATGACCTCGTTGCTGGAAGGACCTCATGAAATCATTCGCAGAAGGTGTTCTTTGGTTGGGTCTCAATCATTTTTAAAACATGTCCAAGTGTGACCAGCCAAAAAATAATCAAGGTTTTTAACCTTTTAAACACAAGAAGTGCCTTTTTTCTAATATTTACTACAGATCAAAACCTCAAAGTTTCTTAGATATAAACATGACAACTAACTCACCCGTTTGAAGAGAGCGATGACTGTGATCCATAGAACTGAGATGGAAAAGATGATATGCATTTAATACAGAGAGGAGGTTTTCACACAGAAGAGATGGTGATGTTTCATCACTCTCACCTCTTTGGGTCTGTATTCTGTCTGCACCGGCGCACCGGCGGTCTCCGTCTCCCACGGCGACGAGCGGAATAGTTCCAGCGGCGGCTCCCAGCCGTTCCGGAACTTTGGGACGTACAGAGGAGCGCACTGATCTTTTGGCCAATCAGCTCTAAGATACACAAAGACACGCCCAGAATCAGACAACATACAGACTGATCAGTTTTTCTACGACTGATGCTAGTCTAGAGACGGATCATTTTTATTTTGACACCTTTCTTTCTTTATTCATTCATTCATTCATTCATTCATTCTAAAGAGATACCATCAAATATATCCCATATTATTTCATACGATAAAAATAATATCATCCATTAAAAAACATCAGTTGATTACTAGTCAACACTGCTAAAATTTAAACATGTAAAAAATTATTCACAATCAAACATACATACTAATGGGTTTTTTTTTCAATGATTGATGCTAATCTAGAGATAATATTTTATTTTGATTGATTTTGATCTATTTAGTTAGTTAGTTAGTTATTTTATTTTAAAGAGATAACATTAAATGCACCCAATAATAATAATAATTTTTTTCAGACATTAAAAAAAACTAATATCAGTTGATCACTAGCCAACACTGCTAAAATTCTAAATATTACACAATATTTATTTAATTCACAATAACACATACATACTAATTGTTTTTTTCAATGATTCCGGCTAATCTAGAGAAAAGATATTTATTTTGATATTTTAAAATTATTTATTCTAAAGAGATAGCAAAATATATCCTGTAATGTTTTATATTAATATATATAATAATAATAATAATAAAAATAATAATAATAATAATATCAGCCATTAAAAAAACTCATGTCTGTTGGTCACTAGTCAAAACTGCTAAAATTAAAAAATATTGCATAATTGATCAAAATTCACAGTTTCCAATGACTGATGCTTATCTAGAGAGAAGATATTTTATTTTGATACATTTTAAAATGTATTTATTCATTCTAAAGATAACATAACATAAGATATATCTAATAATAATAATAATATCAGCCATTATATAGGTCGATCACTAGTCAAAACTGCTCAAATTAAAAACTTTACACTATTTGCTCAATTCCCAGTAAACCTAAGTAATCCTGTTTATTTAACCATTGAAATGCCAATTTTGGGATTGACACAAGAGGGAACTACCATCATCTGATACTGATCATCTCAAAATGAGAAACACTGGCTGATTACGCAGCTCGATGTATCTGTTTACCACTGGCACACACACACTCCTGTAACACATCCACAGTGGCTGAATCATCACCTGGGTCGCGTCCAACCGTCTCCCAGCAGCTCAAAGATGGTCATCTCTTTGGGAGTCAGGTGTCCTCTCAGGAAGTCCACTGTGTCCCGGGACAGGTGAGGAGAGATGACCGCACGCGGCAGCTCGGGACTGCCACAACTCTGCAGTATCTGAATTCACACACATACAAGTTTTTTTAGTAATCAAGAGCTGTGTACAAAGTGTACACATTATGATTGAATGAGGCCTGAATGAGTCATTGCAAAATAACTGTTATACACCATTGCATTCTGTTGTTATACCAAACAGGATGATGATGATGATTATAATTATTACTATTATTGTGCTACTGTCAAAGGGCAATTTTTTGGGGTGTTCTCAAAGGTAAGTAAGATTCATAATGATTTCATAGCAAAATATATCCTGTAATGTTTTATATTAATATATATAATAATAATAATAATAAAAATAATAATAATAATAATATCAGCCATTAAAAAAACTCATGTCTGTTGGTCACTAGTCAAAACTGCTAAAATTAAAAAATATTGCATAATTGATCAAAATTCACAGTTTCCAATGACTGATGCTTATCTAGAGAGAAGATATTTTATTTTGATACATTTTAAAATGTATTTATTCATTCTAAAGATAACATAACATAAGATATATCTAATAATAATAATAATATCAGCCATTATATAGGTCGATCACTAGTCAAAACTGCTCAAATTAAAAACTTTACACTATTTGCTCAATTCCCAGTAAACCTAAGTAATCCTGTTTATTTAACCATTGAAATGCCAATTTTGGGATTGACACAAGAGGGAACTACCATCATCTGATACTGATCATCTCAAAATGAGAAACACTGGCTGATTACGCAGCTCGATGTATCTGTTTACCACTGGCACACACACACTCCTGTAACACATCCACAGTGGCTGAATCATCACCTGGGTCGCGTCCAACCGTCTCCCAGCAGCTCAAAGATGGTCATCTCTTTGGGAGTCAGGTGTCCTCTCAGGAAGTCCACTGTGTCCCGGGACAGGTGAGGAGAGATGACCGCACGCGGCAGCTCGGGACTGCCACAACTCTGCAGTATCTGAATTCACACACATACAAGTTTTTTTAGTAATCAAGAGCTGTGTACAAAGTGTACACATTATGATTGAATGAGGCCTGAATGAGTCATTGCAAAATAACTGTTATACACCATTGCATTCTGTTGTTATACCAAACAGGATGATGATGATGATTATAATTATTACTATTATTGTGCTACTGTCAAAGTATTTGTAATTTTAATTATTTTTTTATAAAATGCAAAAAGTTGTCTTTGCGGTAGCATTAGCATTAAGGTTTTGGTCTGTAGTAATTTTAATCAATTTCTAAAAAAAAAAAAGGATACATATAACAACATAAAATATAATATAATATATAATATACTAATTACTTATACAATGACATAGCTCAGCCAGAATTTAGATAAATCTGCCCATTTTGGGGTGTCCTCAAATTTAAACCTCAAATTTAAGTCCTCAAATGTTCTTTGTATTTGTATTTTTATTTATTTATTTTTTTTAATCCAAAAAGTTGTCTTTTAGCAATAACATTAGCATTTATTTATATTTTATTTGCATTTTTAATTGTCTTTATTTATTTATTTATTTATTTTGTTTGCAATTTTAATTCTTTTTTTTATTATTATTATTAAATCCAAAAAGTTGACTTTTAGTGGTAACATTAGCATTTATCTAGTCTGACGTAATTCTAAGCATCAATTTTTATAATAAAAGCAACAGAAGTTTATGGTGTGTTTTTATTTTGTGCATGTGTTCAGTTCCTCACCAGTTCCAGAGGCCCAAACAGGAAGTGCACTAGCTCTGCAGCGGTAGGGTTCTGGATGTGTTTCTTCAGTTTGGCCTGTAGAGGGCGCACACAAACAGTCAACACATTTCACTCACTCACATTATGGGCCTCTTTCATGAAACAGCAGAAATAAAGTTGCATGCATTTCATCCATAAAACAATTCTTACATAAATTGTCACTTAAACTAAAAACAACCAATTTTTTGTTTATAACGAAATTTGCTCTTGTTTTTTTCAGCATGTCATAAAATGTTTACATTCGAGTGCAAATATTCCAGATGATCTTTTAAATAAAACCACAGCAGTTTTGCATGAGTTAAAACATTGTTTATTTATGTTTAAAGGCTTTTTTTTCAGTTTAGGAACAATGCGATACAGGCTAAACCCACCAGCAGATTGAAAGAGAGTTTCAGCTTCTGAAGACAGTCGATAAACTCGCCTTCTGATGGCGGTTTAGCTCGTAGTGTTAGCATTCCCTCTAAAACACACACACGAGAACCATGTTTGTATAGCAAAGCATGTAAATGTATTTACACGTGTTGCTTTCCTAAGCATAACTAGCTAATAAGTGCTTTGTTGAATGAATAAACGAATGCTGCATTAAATCAAATGCATATGTACCTGCCGGTCCTCTCTTTTTGTTTTTCTTGCTCCTGTTGCGCTGGTTGAGTTGCGCGAAAGCCTCTGCCGCTTTATGAAGACGTGCAACGAAGATCTCGATGTCGTCTAGAGTGCAGTTCAGGATTTGCTGAATGACACACACAGAGTGAAAACACACGGCCTGAGTTACAGCGTTACGTCTGGTCTGATGTAACCACGAATCTGATGCACTCAATGGTTGAGTGTGTTTTACGTGTGTGTGTGTGGAAATCCAGTGTTACGCAGGCACTCACCACGTCCTTTTCGATCCGCTGGGCCAGTTTCATATTGGACTCGGGGTCCTGCATCGACAGTTCATCTGAGACAAACATGCAGAGTATTTACGATCCATGCATTTACTGTAAACGTAAGCATATAGGCATTTTGCTTCTGTGTGTTTGGCACCTTTCATGTCCGTAGCTGCAACGCGACCCTTGACCCCAGGGCCAGGATTTCTAGGCTCAGAGGCCGGGATGATGCTCTCCCGTTGGCGTTTCATCTTTTCTTGGTTCATCCTGGTGTAGAGGAGAGAGAAAATGCCTGTGCTCAAAAACTTAGTTTGCAGCCTACGTAGGAAGTATTTTAAGTATTTAAGTATTTCAGTCTGCCTTAGTATTTTAAGGCAGACTGAAAGGTAGTTAGCAACTTTAAACAGAGATAATTTTGGCAAAGTTTAGTATTTGCCCGAAATTACCCTTGTCAGCACGTATAATTTGTTGAGAATGCAATCCCTTAATGCAATGTGACGGGCTCAGATGGTGGAGAATGCGGGCAATGTCAATTATAAACTTTTATACACTTATAAATTATAAACTAATCAATTAATTCAGTACTAAAAAGAATCCAAGTTGGTCTAATCTAATTCAAAACTGACTAGCAACACCCTTTACAACCATTTAGCAACGGCCTTAACCCACTCAAACACCCCAACAACCACCTAGAAGTGCCTTTGACCCTGCAAAGCCTGACATATAGGGCTGTAACGATTCACTCGTTTTCTCGATGCATCGATTACAAATCCTGACGATGCAATGCATCGATCTTGCAACATGGATTTTTGAATCGTGAATCGCCGATTTCAGACAGTAATCGTTTAAAATGTTAAAAATCGAATGAATCGCGATTTCTATAGCGATTCAATGCTTTCAAAATATATACACATTAAAATACTACAAGCACGAATTAACGGAGACCTTGAACAGTGTTCGTGCCCACGCATCTCACCTTCATGCGCTCCACTATTTACCGCCTGAGACTGTCACAGGATTGCGCTCGCGCTCCGTTCGTCTCACTGACACATTTTTTGAGCAGCTGATGTGTGATCTCTCCTTAGTACTCGTGGCCAGTAATGCTAAAGTGAAGTACCTTTACTTTTCTGTAGTTTTTCAATGGCTCTCGGTCATACCGACGACATTACCTGAGCAGTCGAAGGCTGCACATTTATTGGAAAGAGCAAAAATGTAAATGTCTAAAGCATACACACAGTTCCACTGAATGAGAAATGTGTTCTAACAATGTCGTTGAACCAAATGTATGAAGGAAACTGTTAAAATAACCACAGCATTAACACAACCTTGAAATAAGAGCGCAAGGTTTATCTGATAATCAGATCATGAAAGTAGCGTTCTTTGCTATAGCAAACAGACAACTGCGCGTTTTCCTTCAGAATCATCATTCGCAGATGGAGAGGAAAAGTTAAAGACTATAGCATTTTATTTTATGAGAATGAGATAAAGAAGTTTTCGCACTGAAAGAGAAGTGATCTCGCGCTCATAGACGTGCCAGGCTAAATCTGCAGATAAACTGTATACAAAGCAGAATGAACTGAAACGTTAAGACAATAAACACAATAAATAAATAACATTTTTGAATGATGCAGTGCTAATTGACATATCATTTATTACAGTACAGAAACTATAAAGTATATTTTCTACCTTATTCTGTGCAGAAAATTGAAATAATTGTTTGTAGTATATAAAACGATCATAAAATTGCCATTAGGAAAAAATTATAGATTACAAATGATTGATTATTGTCCAGCAGTGTTTTTGATTTCTTATAGCAAATTCAAAGTAAGAGAAGAAAATAATTCCTTGTAAAAAAATAATAATAATAATAATAATACGTACATACATAAAATTATTGTATTTGACATTTCTGTCACTTCTGAAATGATGGCTATGCCCCTGGTGTGACAAAATGTTAGCCTATACATAATACTTTTAAAGCTCTTTTTTTAAATCTTGGCTTACATAAATTTCTACATGTGCCATGTCATGCCCCATAGCATCATTAAACTAGCATCTAACAATGGACAAAAGTGGGTTTTTTTCTGTAACTTATGGTTCTCTAACCATAAAGGCTGCTGTGTAATTTGCCCCCTGACTAAGCATTTTTTTAAAGAATTTAGGGGAAGCATTGAAATAATCCTGTGAATGCACTTAAAGAATGCAGAATCGAATCGTTAATCGAATCAAATTGAATTGTTCTGAATTTGCAAAAATCGTTCTTGAATTGAATCGAAAACCTATGAATCGTGAATCGAATCGATTCGCTATCTACCCAAAGATTCACAGCCCTACTGACATATTAAATAATGGTCCAAGTTTGTGAAATGGAAAAGTTTGTTGAATCTTTAGACAAAATATAAAATAATCCACAAAAAAAGTTGTAGCATATTTTTTTGCTGTTGTTTTTGTTAAGTATCATATTTGATATATCAGGCTTTTATGGTTCATATAGTGTTATATAGTGATAATATGGAGCTCATACTTGAGGATGCCCAAACTGAGCAAAAATATGCAATTTGGGACTGTTTCTGATATTTATATGGCCAAAAAGATAAATTTCTAATAGCTTGTAATGTAAATCAATTAAATTTTTATAAGAGTAGAGCAGACTACTTCTATAAAATACTTATGAATATCAGTTGTCACACTTTTCTAAAATGAGATGTATGGATAATGTATACTACAAATACATTTACATACTTATGTACGTAATAAAAAATACCCTGCAGTTGTACTTTTAGTATACTAAACTGATATACTTAAGTCTGCTAAATTGGAACAACTACTCTTGGGCTTAATGCACTTTAATTGAAATTGAAATCCAACTAAATATCTACTTAAGTATATTTGATTGTGCTAAAGTGGAACTATTGCAAGTACACTTCACGTACACTTTAAATATCTTGCATTTGAAGGCCGATATTATTGAAAGATCATACAATCCTCATCAATAGTGACATTTAAAACACATTTTAGGCTTAATATTAAGAAATGTGCATTGTGTACTAGTAGTACTCTAATATCTGTAAGTCTCGAGTGTTATGTCAGTAAATATGTTAATAGATTTGAACTATACTTTGTATGAAATAAATGCAATTTAAAAGTATTACTTTTTTACTAGGGAATATAAAAGTTATTGTCATGCTTTATAAAAATCACTAAAGATTTCACAGTAAAAAAACAAGTGTACAACAACCTCACAGAGGATGTTTTTTACAATTTACAAGGCCTTTTACTCGTTAAAAAAGTCTAACTATCAATCAGATGACAGAAGGCGTGTAGTGTAGTGTTGTTTTTGGCGGCCTGTTTTAATTCTTGTTACAACACAGTAGGGCTATTGCAAACAGAAACAATACTGTACTACATCGATGTTTCCTGTCAGCTTGATTTTTGAGTGGACTTTGCTGTTCCGATGAGCATGAACGGTATACGAGTGGAGCAGTCACATGGGCCGCGAGTGACTGAGCGGAGCACACACGCGCATAGAGCGAGATAACACACACACACACACACACACACACAGAGTGGGATAATACCATACAGTCTATGGATAATACACACACGCATAGAGCGGGATAATACACAGAGCGTCACACGTTTTTTACACAGCACCCCTGCTCTCGACAGACCCCGGTTGGGAAACACTGCTCTAAATAATGCCGCGAGTGGGGCTTGAGGAAGTGACGTCGCCTGCGTCTGCGCAGTGCGACCTGATGCAGCCCCTGAAGCGAGACACAGGAAACAGAAATACTGCAAAATAATAATAATAATGCAACTAAACGAGACGAAATAACGTTATAACATTTCGTTTCGTCTCGTTTTGGTCAACGAAAGTAAAGAGGCATTTTAGCATAGTTTTTATTTTGTAAACCACATTTAGTCTCGTTTTTATTCGTCAACGATATTGCATTATACATTTATTTATAGTCATCGTCACATGACCAGCATTTTCGTCTCGTTTTCGTCACGTGATAAAGGTTCGTTGACGACGATATTTAGTCATAATTTTCGTTGACGAAAGCAACACTAGTGTAGTGTTTGTGTAAAACAGGTTTTTCAGCATGGTTTTGGTCATATTGATAATTTAGATGCCTTAGAAATGTGTGTATCAAATATGACACAGTACGAATTTATAGGGCTAAACATCCTAAGAACCACCTAGAAATTGCCTAAAACTACCTAAACACCCTAGCTTTTAATGATGGCTCATTTTGGCTAAATTATAGGCTTTGCCTTCCTATCATACAATTTGCAGAGACAAACTGCTTGTGATGAGCTCAGGTGGTGGAGAATGCGGGCAGCGTTGATTATAAATAGAACTAAATCAATACTAAAAAGTATCAAAATTGTTTGATCTAATTAAAAATTTACTATTTTACTCCATATTTGTGTGTTTTATGGGAATTTCTTTGTAAGCTTGGCATGCTAAATCAATTGCGAATTGCGTCTCCTGTGCACTTCTCATTAGTCACTTACAATGGCGCTAATATGTGTGTGTGTGTGTGTGTGTGTGTGTGTGTG
>NW_015555791.1:341874-351177 GCF_001515605.1 Sinocyclocheilus anshuiensis | reverse complement strand
GCCAATATTTGTGTGTGTGTGTGTGTGTGTGTGTGTGTGTGTGTGTGTGTGAATAGCTGTACAGTCTACTATCTCTGATGAACCTGTAACCGGTTTTTAAGGAAGAAAATCACACCTGAAGTCAGAATGTAACTAAAGCCCAGCGCTGATACTGTAGCATCCCTAAATAAATGAACAACTATTACACACAGCAACCTTAAAGTAAATGTGGCTTTACTATCTGCTGATCCTGTTACGTGTCTTTAGGACGTCAGTAGACTTATAGTCTGTTCAGTGGGTAGAAGTGTTGTGAAACTTGGTGTCAGTCATTCTGGCTAGTGATTAGTTATTTAAAAACCACTCCAGTAGCGTTTGTTTGTGTCTATGAGAGCTGGGACTCACTTTAGCGTCTGCGGTCGCGTCTTCTTGCCGCGTGTGTTGTCTCCCAGAGCGCTATCAATGTCAGCGTGCACCATCTCGGCCTAAAACACAACCACACACACGGATCCAGTGAAAGCAGCTCTCGATAGTGTTTATCATCATACTGCAGGGGTGTAAAGGTCCGTTTTTATTAATCGTTCAGGCATGGGAGATTATAGAGATGAAATTGACAGGTTTGATGATTGTGTCTGTAT
The DNA here is from genome assembly GCF_001515605.1 of Sinocyclocheilus anshuiensis. Classification (NCBI taxonomy): domain Eukaryota; kingdom Metazoa; phylum Chordata; class Actinopteri; order Cypriniformes; family Cyprinidae; genus Sinocyclocheilus; species Sinocyclocheilus anshuiensis. The sequence goes on along the minus strand of NW_015555791.1, from coordinate 350,563 downwards.
GTGCGCGAGTGTTTGTTTTGGTGTTGCTTATGGATACAACATTTCTCATAATGTCTGAAGAATAACAGCACCTGATTAAACCTAAAATGCATCAAATGTCATGCATTTCAAGTACCATGATACTTTTCTTATGTCTACAAGTTTGTGTGTGTGAGTCTCACCTCCACTTCGTCGCAGTAGAAGAAGTGAATGTCTGGTTTGTGTTGTTCATTGTCCTGACAGATGAGCAGAAGGACGGACGGATATCTGGTCTGGTTCAACAACGTCTGACAATGATGGACAGTGGCCAGAGGAAAGTTTTCAAGCTCTTCCTGAGTGAAAGAAAGGAGAATTAGACCTTTAAAATGAACTTATATCACCTAACCCTAAAATGCTTGTTAAAAAAATTTATTTAAAAAAATATAAAGATAAAATGCAAATCAAGAAAATGTATATTATATATTAAATGCAAAATAAAATATAAAAGATAATTAAAATATATAAACACAAAGTACAAAAACAAACCTGATTCTCAAAAAATAAATGAATTTACTTGTTAATGTCTCTCAGAAATTTTTATTTTATTTTATTTTATTTTTTATTTTATATTATATATTTTGTTTAATTTAATTTAATTTAATTTTTTTTATTTTTTTTTATTTTAATTAAACTGTCAATTAAATAAATTAAAATTAAATAATTTCTGTAAGTACTTTATGCAAACACAAAAGACACTTACGAACTTCGATCCTGAAAAAAAAGATTGCAATCATTAATGAGGTCAAAGATCTAGTAATGTTGGCATTTATGGTCACATATTACCAGAATAATGATGGCACAATCACAATCGATTCACACGGACGAAATGCTCCCTATCCAGTTATTCCAGATCAGATTACACTAGGCCATAGAGTTAGAAGAGGCTTTGTTTGATGAACAGGTGTGGAACATCCTACTGTCTTCAATCGGTTCTCATTTTTATGATCTCAAGTGTGCTTTAATTTTTACTGAACATTTAAGATGCAAATTGGTTTTGAACTGGTAAAAACGTGCAAACCCAGTATCATACAGGATTTTCTATAGGACAAAATAGCAGAATTGACTGAAAGGCATGGCCTAGGTCAGTGCAAAGGACAGTACATTATGATGAAAGAATACAAAGACAAAAAATATTTCACTGCAATGCAACAATGAATCATTCAAAATAAGACAACGAACATGGATTAAGAAAGTAAATAGTGTGAATTTTATATTGACTTTACAAAAGTCAATTAATTTGTCTATGTGCGCACACAAGGAAAGATCCCGCTCACCTTGGTCACGCAGTCCAGGAGTTTGATGGATTTGTCCGTCACCTGCAGCAGCATTTCCTGTGTCCAGATTTTGTCTTTGGAGTCCAGCAGCTTCAGCTTCTTGATCGCGTCATCTACTGTAGCAATGGACTCTGATTTATCCATGACGAATGTAGAGAGATGCTGCAAACACACAGATGAGTGTGGAAGATCATTGCAAGAGTGATGCAATGCAAACAAATACAATTCGGTTTTCACATTTCACATCTTTAAGATGGACTGTGGCACTGTCATTTGCATGTGTATTAAATAAGATATATTAGGGCTATAGTGATGATTTCAGAGAAAATGCAAAACAATTTGACTTGCTCATTTATTCAATATTCTCTACACAGTAAATGTCACATAATTCACTTCATGTGGAAAGAGAAAGCAAAAATTAGTGCATTTAAACAGTTCCAGATAATACGGCACACTTTTAAATATATTTTGCATCCCAAATGACTATTTAGACTCCAGAAATCTGATTTTAATCATGGTTTGGATTGAGTTTGTAAACACTGGATTTCATGTGGGGGTTTTTTTCCTGAGCCGACTACAAAAACTAAACAGATTTGAGTTTCTCTCCATTTTATTCCATTGCATTCTAGGAGAAAAGGCTGCGGTATTAAAGAGATCTTATTAGTGATTTTTCAGTAGTAGATAATTAGGTGAATGTCCCAATGGTCTAAAATAAACCTACATAGGTTCTCTTTCTGAATGTCATTGGGTGTTGCTCTTAAAGGAATTAATTGTCATTTCGACTGAGTGAGTAATGTTAGCACACGCCTCCTTATAATATTTTTATATGTACTTCAGCACTTTAACCACACCCGTGTGTGTGTGTGTGTCGGTGGGTGTGCATTTACGTGTCACAATACTATGTGACAAACAGTGATCCCATCAAAGAGAGCAAATTATTCAAAGCATTATGCATGGTTCATAAGCAGATTAAGTATTGTCACTAGTTATATAAGGGAAGGAGATCTCAGCATGGCTGCCGTGGATTAACCAGACAATCCAACACAAACACGTTTGACACGTCTTGATCAGACTCTACCCGGAAAGTGGAAAGACTTCAACAGGATGTAGTCCAACCAACTTTCAACTGCACAAAAAGAATGTTTAACTTTGAGATGGTTGTCAAGATGTTTGCACATATACAGCCGTTTACGAGAGAGTACACCAGGTCAGTGGTTTCCATGAAGTTGTTTAGGTAAACTCAACAAGAGCTGCTGTCAGTCAGTGAGTTGTTTCATTATCGTTAAAGGAATAGTTCACCCAAAAATAAAACTTCTGTCATCTGTCTGTCAATTCTGTCATAGTGTTTTATTTTTATAACATCATTTACTCACTCAAAAGTTGTTTTAAACCTGAAGGAATTTATTTCTTCTGCTGAACATAAATTCTATTTTGAAGAACGTGGAAAACCAAACAGTTGCAGGTCCACAGTGACTTTCATAGTATTTTTTCCTACTATCAAATTCAATGTGGACCAGCAACTGTTTGGTTACCCACATTCTTCAAAATATCTTCTTTTGTGTTCAGCATAAGAAAGAAATTAATACAGGTTTAGGACAACATGTGAGTGAGTATATAATGACAGAAATTACATTTTAGAGTGAACTATCCCTTTAATGATAGTCGGCTGCATGTTTAGTACTGTCTATATACAGGCACGTATCCGTTTTTCTCTCAACTGTTTACTTTCATTGTAGACATAACCAACTTAGTCTATATGTAAACCTTGTGTGTTTTGACAGTATTAGCGCAAAAGATAACTTAGTTCAGTAATCAGGCCCTGTTTGACAGGCTTTTTAGTGCGCACGCTTCAGGTGCACGCGGCACTCAGAGAAAGTGCATGTCAGACCAGCGCAAGAGGGTCTAGCTGCAGCCTTGCACTTGCACTCTCAGACGTGCATTCTCAGGCTTGCACTCTCAGACACTTGCGCTTCAGCTAGCGAAGTCACTTGCAGTCTTTTATTTTTTTTATTTTGTTCTATTTTTTGATCTTTTAATTGAACTTAATGTATCTTAATACATTACGCCATGTTAAGTGTTTATGTTTTTCTACGGGAGGAAAACACTTAAAACACTTGCACGCTGGTCGAGAAGGGTCTGAGAATGCAAGTGCGAGGCTGCAACCAGACCCTTCTCGACCAGCGTGCAAATAAAACATTTAACCGGCAAGGCTTTATACACAGCAAAAGATTTTGCTGTGTAGCAAATGAGTAAACAATGTACTTTTGTTACTGCGAATAAGTACAGTGCCCTGTGAGAGTAAAGGCCCGTTCACACCAAGGACGATAACTATAAATATAACGATAAAGATATAGTTCTAAAAATCATTCTAGAGTGCAAACCAGTGAAGTAAACAACAGTGCAGATATAATGTAGTAGAACTATAAAGATGTAGTTCTAAAAATCGTTCTCAATATTAAAGAATAGCACCACACCACAACTATAACGATAAAGGCAAGAAACGATATTATTGGAATCACTTTCAGAACGATTTTTTTTCCAGCTGATGAATGATAAAAACATTGACAGTCAATCAGAATCCATCCTGCTGTAACAAGCTGGAGAATTTAAAGCGTCAGACGCGTGTGCTCTTAGAATAAACAGATGATATCGTTCGCTGGTGTGGACGCTAATATCGTTATCTTTATAGTTATCGCTCTTGGTGTGAACGGGCCTTAACACTACCGCTGAGTTAACACTGATGTGAATGCATGTGGCGTACAGTATATTGAGATGGAGGCACCAGAACTGCAACTGATAGAATATGCACTGTAGCACGATACTACGATATTTCTTAAAAAGCAGATCGTGGAGACATTTTTATCATCCACGATCAAAAATCATCATATCGCACACCCCTATTCTTCAGTGGGTTTTAGGTTTAGCAGGGAAATTTATTTTTTATTAAGAACCACCCAAACACCCAAAAAAGCACTCACGCACCCTAAAAACCAACTGGGAATGCCCTAAAACCACCTAAACCCCATAGCAACCATGTAATATTTCCCTAAAACCCCTCAAACACCCTAGCAACCACCTAGAATTGTCCTAAAACCACTCAAACACCAGTAATTAATTAAGTAATGATTGAACATTAGTAAAGAAAACCCACTGTTAACAATGTTGAAGATGAACAACTACTGCTCAGGCTTTTAGACATGACAACTTACCACATAATCCTCAACAGTGGTAACTCTGCTTCAGTGTTTTAACACTCTGTAGATTGGGACAATATGTACTCTGAGTAGAGTTGATTTAACTCGGGGGATTTTGCTGTGTAGAAACCACATAGGAATGCCCTAAAATCACCCAAACACCCTAGCAACCATCTACAATAGTCCAAAAACCACTTAAACACCATAGAAAACACCTAGAATTGCCCTAAAACTCATCAAACACCCTAGCAACCACTTAGAATTGCCCTCAAACCACTCAAACACCATAGAAACCACATAGGAATGCCCTAAAACCACTCAAACACCCCATCAACCACCTAGAATTGTCCTAAAACCACTTAAACACCACAGAAACCACATAGGAATGTCCTAAGGCCACTCAAACACCCCAGCAACCACCTAGAATTGTCCTAAAACCACTTAAACACCACAGAAACCACATAGGAATGTCCTAAGGCCACTCAAACACCCCAGCAACCACCTAGAATTGTCCTAAAACCACTTAAACACCACAGAAACCACCTAGGAATGTCCTAAAACCACTCAAATACCCTAGAAACCACCTAGAATTGTCATAAAACCATTTAAACACCATAGAAACCACCTAGAATTTCCCTAAAACTCCTCAAAAACCCTAACAACCCCATAGAATTGCCCTAAAACCACTCGTGTACCCTAGTAACCACTTAGATTTGCCATTAAACCAATCAAACACCATAGAAACCACTTAGAATTGCCCTAAAACTCCTCAAACACCCTAGCAACCCCATAGAATTGCCCTAAAACCACTCGTGTACCCTAGTAACCACTTAGATTTGCCATTAAACCAATCAAACACCATAGAAACCACTTAGAATTGCCCTAAAACTCCTCAAACACCCTAGCAACCCCATAGAATTGCCCTAAAACCACTCGTGTACCCTAGTAACCACTTAGATTTGCCATTAAACCACTCAAACACCATAAAAACCACCTAGGAATGCCCTAAAACCACCCAAACACCCTAGCAACCCCATGGATTTGCCCTAAAACCACTCAAACACCCTAGCAACCACTTAGAATTGCCCAAAAACCACTTAAAAATCCTAGCAACCACTTAGATTTGCCCTAAAACCCCTCCAACACCCTAGCAACGGCCTTAAGCCACTCAAATACCCTAGCAACAACCTAGAATTGCCCTTAAACCACCCAAACCCCTTAACAACCACCTATAATTATCTTAAAACCAGTTAAACCCCCTACCAACCACTCAAACACCTTAGCAACCACCTAGAATTCATAAAACCACCCAAACCACCTAGCAATGCCCTTAAAACACTCTATCCTAGCAACCACATATAATTGCCATTGAACTACCTAAACACTCTAGCAACCACCCAGCAGTGCACTAAAACCCACAAAACACCCTAGCAACCACCTAGAATTATCTTAAAACCACTTACACACCATAGCAACCACCTACTGTAGAATTGTCCTATAACCACTTAAACCCCCTAGCAACCACCCAAACACCCTAGCAACCCCCTAGAATTGTCTTATAACCACTTAAATCCCCTAGCAACAACTCAAACACCCTAGCAACCACCTAGAATTGCCGTTAAACTACCTAAACACCCTAGCAACCACCTAGAATTGTCTTACAACCACTTAAACACCATAGCAACCACCTACTGTAGAATTGTCCTAAAACTACTTAAACAACCTAGCAACCACTCAAACACCAGAGCAACCACCTAGAATTGTCTTATAACCACTTAAACCCTCTAGCAACAACTCAAACAGCCTAGCAACCACCTAGAATTGCCGTTAAACTACCTAAACACCCTAGCAACCACCTAGAATAGTCTTAAAACCAATTAAACACCATAGCAACCACCTACACCTACCCTAAAAGCAACCCAGCAAACCTCTGAATCTTGGGAGTGAGTTCAACACAGACATTTTCTACAGAAAATGTAAAAATCGAATCATGAACACCACTTTCAAAACCTTCTACAGATATTTTTGCTCCATCGACCAGTTCTCGGAATAATATTCACATTAATTATGTAACCAAAAATAGAATTAATTTGAAAAAGTCAATGATCTGGGCAATAAAAAAAGAAATACTCTCAATCTGTTTTTTAAAAAATTCTTACGTGCCTAAACTCAGATTACTTTGGCATGATGCTTCTGATATCACAAGAGTGTAGAAGCATTCAAGACCCGATATGACTTTGGCTGGCGTGGGCGTTTATCAACTTTATGCATGTTTGAGAGCGAGAAAAAGAGATAAGAGGCATAATATAGTCTTTACAACAAGTGAAGGGTGAAAGTGAGGAAAAACAAACCAAGGAAAATAATGTGTACAGATCAGAACAAAGTTCAACAGAACGTCTCGAGTCAGTCCTGGATCAAGTTACCGTTTGATTAGTGCAACAATGACGTACTTGTGCATGGCTAATTCGCCTGTTCTGCTGGGGTTCTTTCAGGTTGCGTTGCATAATATGCACCACACTGCATTTCGGCCAATCGAATTCAAGGACTGGAACTAGCTGTTTGTATAAAGTGGATTTCAGACCGCAGATTGCGTTATCTGTTTAGATGGAGGTTAACTCTGCCCTGACAAATCTCTGCGGTGATCAAGTGACCTGACTGCTTTATTACGATATCAAGTCATCAGTTGAATCACGTTAAATATTAAACCAATCTCTCAGTGGCGAGGTTCAGCTAATCAACAAGCTTAGAAGGAAGAAACAGAATTAAAAGAATCAATAGTTTAGAATCTCGCTCACCTGCACATGGTATTGCGACGTCTCTTGCATGATGACGTTCGAGTTTGAGTACTTCTTTCGTTGCTCTGAAAGAAACAGAGACACAAACATAGACATATGAGACAATATTCAAAGACTTGCAAGAGGAAAGACGCTATCTGTGTTTCGACTGTTTCCTCATATGTAAAGTCATTTTTTTAGAGATATTTAAGCAACGGATATAAATACTCAAGTTTAATGTTCACACAAAACTCAAACTAACCTGGATAGTGCCACATTTTGGACCGTCTAGATCACTTAAACGAGACGTTTCATGTACATGAACAGAAAAACTGATAAAACACCAGTCAGCATCTGCATTACGAACATGAAACACCAAGACGCAACAATACAGTTAGCAATACAATGAGTCAAAATGAGATAATTATTAAAAAACCTTTTCCTAAAAATTCTCACTCCTACCTTTCAAAGCAATGAATTTAAATTCAACTTCCTGTCTACAAATCTGCGTTAAACATCTCCATGGTTTGACAAATTTGTAGGCTTCCAGCAGTAATGCTCCGAACTGACGGACTTACATACAGGAAATGTTCTGACAGGCTGGGAATCGTGTTTCACCTGCCTCTTTTATTCGAGGTCAAAGGTCAAACCGTGTAACACCTCCCTCCATCTATGGCTTCAATATATCGCTGTTTGTTTTACAGCAGTCCTATAAATCAGCTCAGCACTGCGTGTTTTACAAAACACTCGACTTCACGTTTGCTTTAGCTTGTTCAACTAGATCCTACATTTTAGTTGCTCTTTTAGGTTCAGGAGAGTTTTGATTGCAAACTTTGGCGAATCTGAGCAAGTTTGAGCCGTTCTTGAGCTCTCGTCTGACCTCTAAAGTCTTTTCACGAGGAAAAACATCAGACGTCTCTCTTAGGCAAACACTTGACGACTGCAGTATATGGCTCTGTTAAGGTTTAAAAGGCTTTTAATGGATGTATTAAGTTTAGTTCAAGGTTAAAGAGCAGAATCAAAGCAGATTCTCTCTTGAAAACATGTTTTAGCGTCAAACTATGTTTACGATGTTCTTTTGCGGTCTAGTTATGACTCGCTGTAAGAATGCTGACAGCAAAGTTAGGTTTAAAATAGTTACATATGGACGGGTGGCATGTTGTCATGGTGACAATGTTTTTGAGGGTTGTCATAATGGCTTTGTCAATCAAATGTGATTCTGGAAATATGAATGAATCACAGCAGCTGATGACTAACTGTATATGGAAAATAGTGTGGAATGGATATGAAGTGGCAACAGAGGGAAAGAAGATGCTTGTGTACAGTATTACAGTATTACTATTACTGACACGCACAAACACGTGTGTGTGTGTGTGTGTGTGTGTGTGTGTGTGTGTGTGTGTGTGTGTGTGTGTGTGTGTGTATATAT
>NW_015555791.1:339789-341545 GCF_001515605.1 Sinocyclocheilus anshuiensis | reverse complement strand
GTGTGTATATAAAAGTCACTCAAAGTTTTAGAAGTCATCAGACAGCACGGGCACAAACACGTGTGTGTGTGTGTGTGTGTGTGTGTGTGTGTGTGTGTGTATATATACACACTATAATTATTATCTAACATTTAATAAATAATATTTAACAATATTATTTAATTATTATTTAAAAATAGAAAAAAATATGAATATATTATTTAATATTCTTTAACTTTTTTATTTTTGTCTTATTGTTAATTTAATTTAATTTGGGGGCGCTGAGATTTCTTTAATGTTTTTAATGACTTATCTGCTCACCAAGGCTGCATTTATTGGATCAAAAACACAGTAAGAACAGTAATATTGTGAAATAGTATTTCAATTTAAAATAACTGTTTTCTATTGCAATATATTTTAAAATGTAATTTATTCTTGTGATCAAAGCTGAATTTTTAGCATCATTACTCCAGTCTTCAGTGTCACAGGATCCTTCAGAAATCATTCTAATATGCTGATTTTTGATTATTATAAATCTTGAAAACAATTGTGCTGCTTAATATTTTTGTGGAAGTTTTTTTCAGGATCCTTTAAATAGAAAGTTTAAAAGAACAGCATTTATTTGAAATATAATTTTTTGTAACATTGTAAATGTCTTTACTGTTACTTTTAAATAATTTAATACATTTTTGCTAAATAAAACTATTATTTCTTTCAAAAAAAAAAAAAAACCTTAGCCCCCAAACTTTCAAACTGAAGTGTATACAGTACTATACACGGTAATATTTGATTTGATGTTCACTTTAATATACAAAATATATTTGCACGAAAATTACATACCATTATTGCACTAATATATACAGTTAAGCAAAACAAACACATTTTGTCATGCCAGTGAAGTACATTATACTGAAACTGAATTGAGGGATAGAGGGTCATCGCCCTGTGTGGATCTCTGGGGTTAAGTGACCAGAGCTAATCATTACCTCTAAATGAGCACATGTTCTCATCAGCTGCTTTACGGGATCACATATCAGAGCTACATTCTTTCACACCCCTCCTCCAGCACATCCTCCCCCGTATCTCTCTCTCCATCTCTCCAGGAAGTCGTCTTCAAACTCCTCCTTCTCTTCCTGCTGGATGGACAGAGTCCTAACAGTTTGGACCACGGCGTCTTTGTGAAAGTCGAGCTGAGTGCATGTGTTATTCATGCCTGACATTTACTCCAAACGCTTCGCAGCTTGTCGACAGCTCACAACGAGGGAGATCTAAACATCACACGGGACGAACTCCAGCCTCTCACGATTCTGAGTCTTTGATAATTGTCGTGCTAATTTAACACTAGTAATTAAACTCACACTCCGATGAACCTCGATCGACTTTTCTGGAGCTTCACCAAAGAAAATCACCAATGTCATTTCTTTATTATTCTTTATTTGTATCTCCTAGACAATGAGAGTACGTGGAGGTTTTACCTTCTTATTTTTAACTTGAGAAAAAGATCCAAAAGATCTCAAAAGTGTCTCAAACTGGGCTCTGATACCAAAGTATGACATCAAATCTGGAGATCTCAATATGAACTCAAATATTGCTCACTGCATGATCTGAGTAAGTGAATCATTAAATGATTCACATTCATTTTATAGCTCTATACTCCTACCGTAAAGCAGCTACTGACTCATTTGTGACTATTCTTATTTTTCTTAAAGGAGACATATCATGCCCCTTTTTACAATATGTAATATAAGTCTCTGGTGTCCCCAGAATGTGTCTGTGA
>NW_015555791.1:289203-337749 GCF_001515605.1 Sinocyclocheilus anshuiensis | reverse complement strand
TGTTTATTTTAGATCTGTGTGGCAGCAGCAGTATACAGTAAATAAATCAATAAATGCACTGCTCTGTTGTCTCCTCTGAAGCTGAGACTCTAAACAGTGTTCTGTGCTCGTCTGTGCAGCCAAAGATAGAACAGTTAGCATGTTTTGCTCAAACTTTCGTCATGGCATTAGAGCTGGTACACTGTTGTTGCTTGCGAAATCAGAATTACGGCGCTGTGGGTGTAAACTTACAGATTAAGGGTATTATTATAATATTATAATGAGATCCCTTTGCCACGTCACCAAGGGAGCGAAATCTGACGCACTCGTTTTCTCAGACGCTTGCAGAAAAAGGCTTCCCAAAACAAAGTTACTGGGTTAATCTTTTTCACGTTTCCTTGGTTGGTAGATGCACTGGGGACCTGATTATAGCACTTAAAACCTGGAAAAGTCAGATTTTCATGATTTCATTTTCATGTCACCTTTAAGGAAATTTAAGAGAAACATTTGAAACAAATTTACTTGAAAATAAAATTAAACAGAAATGAAAAAAGTAAAATAAAATAACATCTTAGTATTAAAATCAACAATTTTCTCTAGGTAAAACATTGCAAAAAATATTTTGTATTTTGTATCTCAGTATTTTTTGTCTTTTTTCCAGTAAAAATATCTAAACATACTTAAATCATTCTTACTTCAGATGCAAAATGACTTCAGATATAAATTCTTGTTTCTGGAAAATGTATAAAAATTAAGTTTTGAGTTTATACTTAAAACAAGAAAAAAAATCAGCCAATGGGGTAAGAAAATTAAACGTAATTGAAAGGGTTTTAGGCATAGTTTTAAGCATAAAGTCACGTAATTTTGATAAGATATAATTCCTTGTTTTCTGAAACGTTGCTTCTCAAGTAAATGTATCTATGTTTCATTGAAGAACTGAATGTACTGAGCACATTTCTTTTTAATATTTTAATACCGGTAAGTCTTGTTTTCTGAAAAAAAAAAATCATTTTAGTAAATATATATTGATTTAAGAATGTTTAGATGTTTTACTGAAAAACAAAAATACTGAGTAAGATTTTTTTATTTATTTATTTATTTATTTTTTTTTTTTATTGCAGTGTAGTTATTTTAGATTTGGGTCTGACTGAAAGTATGACATAAGTACATTTCTTCTCCTCACAGTATTTACACATAAACTTCAGTTTAAACAAGAATAAAAGATGGCCTTCGGCAGAAAATCTCTCCGCTGGAAACCTTTGACCCTCAAACAAGTCTATTTGTGCTCACACACACACACACCGTCAGGCAAGCGCTGTCCTAACGTGACTGCTGGAGGTCCAGTAACACAATCTGTCTCACCTCTCTGTCACTCAGCGTCTCTCACCTCTGCCTGTCTCTCACCTGTCTCTCTTTCACAACATGCACAACTGTCTTTCTCTGTTTGACTTTTGTTCTTCTGTGGAACACAAAAGAAGATGTTTTGAAGAGCATTGGGGTCCAAACAACTTGAATTTTATTGCATATACATATTTCAAAATATCTTCTTTTGTTTCGCAAAAACAGTTTGGAACGACGTGATGAAGGTCAATAAATAATGACAGAATTTACATTTTTATGTGAACTTTCTTTAACAAAACAACAGTTTGAAACACTTTAATAACTGTTTTTATTACAGTACTGTTCAAAATGTAGGGGTCTTATTTATTTTTTTCATTGAGAGAAATATTGTAATTACTGTTTTTAACTCCAATAAATAAATAGGGACAGTAATATTTTTAAATGTTTTTGAAAGAAGTCTCTTTACTTACTAAGGTTGCATTTATTTGATGAAATATTATTACAATTTAAAATAATATGTTAAAATGTAATTTATTCCTGTGATCAAAGCTACATTTTCAGCATCATTACTCCAGTCTTCAGAGTCACATGATCCTTCAGAAATCATTCTAACATACTGATTTGCTGCTCAAAAAACATTTATTATCATTATCTATGTTGAAAACAGTTATGATGCTTAATATGCTTATAGAAATCATGGTATTTATTTCAGGATTCTTTGACAAATAGAAAGTTTTGTAACTTTACACATCTCTTCACTGTCACTTGAATAAAAAAATAATAATAATATAGCGTATATTTAAAGTTTTTCAAACGTCAACCGATTTTTTCAACCATCTGTCATATAAAGACATTTTCCCACATTTTGATTGTCCTGTCAACGTTTTTAATAGTTACATATTCATTTTCCTTCATAACTACATCACAGAGGTAAAATAGATTGCAAATATGGTCTCATGTCACAAACAGCAACGATCTACATGATCTGTTGCCATCAAGACAAAACCTAATCCCTTTGCAGGTACAAGCGTCACCTGTCGTGATGCTGCCGGGCCAAACGGCTACAGTGTCCCATCTGGAAACAATTCAGGGAACACCATCTGTTACACACGGGCCGCAACAACCACACCTACAAACACACACAGCATCCTCTGCGCTTACAGTTTCAAAGCACCATTCTAACAAGCACAGTCAACAGCATATATTAAACCACAGGGGTGTTGCATTACTACGCAGTTGCTAGGGTGTTTTGGGTGGTTGCTACCGTATGGAAATTTGTCGTATGGTGCGAGTAATCTCTAACCATCACCAGCACAGATCCTGACCATCGGAAAATGGACAGAAGGTGAAAGCAAATGAGAGAAGAAGCGGAAAACTATAGAAGCCCTTTTCTGCCACGGGATAAAAAATAAGAAGTTGGTAATGGCAACTTTTTTTTATCTTGCAATTCTGAGAAAAAAAGTTGCGAGATATAAACTCAGAATTCTGCCCAGAATTCTTCTGATAAGTTTATATCACACAATTCTTTTTACATCTCACCATTTTAAGTTTACATCACATTTCTTCATTTCTAAATATTCTTAATTTACAGCTCACCATTCTGAATTTACATCTCACAATTCTAATTTACATCTTGCAATTATACGTTTATATCACATAATTTTAAGTTTACATCTCACAATTGTAAGTTTATATCCCAGAATTCGACATTTTTGTGTTGTGTCGGCACCGATAGCCTAGTGAGCAGTGCGCTGACATATAATTCCATTGCATTGCGAGCGTGCGTCCCAAGTTCGAATCACGGCTTGAGGACCTTTCCTGATCCCACCCCCCTCTCGCTCTCTCACTTCGCTTCCTTTCTACTCTATACTTTCCTATACTATACTCCTACTCTATACTATACTCTATACTATCTTAATAAAAGGCAAAATGGCAAAAAAATCTTTAAATTTGTCTTTCAGTTCTAAATTTACATCTCACAATTCTAAAATTACTTCTCGCCATTCTAAGTTTACATCTCACAATTCTAAGGTTCTATCTTGCGATTCTAAGTTTATACCTTGCAATTCTACATCTGCATCTCGCAATTCTAAATGTACATCTCAGAATTCTACATTTACATCTCGCCATTCTAAGTTTACATCTCACAATTCTAAATTTACATCTCACAATTCTAAATTTACATCTCGCAATTCTAAGTTTACATCTCACAATTCTAAATTTACATTACGCAATTACACCTTGCAATTTACACACCAGCACAGATCCTGACCATCGGAAAATGGACAGAAGGTGAAAGCAAATGAGAGAAGAAGCGGAAAACTATAGAAGCCCTTTTCTGCCACGGGATAAAAAATAAGAAGTTGGTAATGGCAACTTTTTTTTATCTTGCAATTCTGAGAAAAAAAGTTGCGAGATATAAACTCAGAATTCTGCCCAGAATTCTTCTGATAAGTTTATATCACACAATTCTTTTTACATCTCACCATTTTAAGTTTACATCACATTTCTTCATTTCTAAATATTCTTAATTTACAGCTCACCATTCTGAATTTACATCTCGCAATTCTAAGTTTATATCTCAGTTCTAAGTTTATATCTCACAATTCTAAATCTACATCTCACAATTGTAAATTTACATCTTGCAATTCTAAGTTTACATCTCACAATTCTAAATTTACATTATGCAATTACACCTTGCAATTTACATCACGCAATTCTAAATTTACATCATAAAGTTCTAAGTTTATATCTCACAATTCATCTCACAATTCAAAAATTGTCTTGCAATTTTGACTTTTTTTCCTCACAATTCTGAGTTTACATCTTGCAATTCTGTTTTCTTGTTTCCATCACAGAAAAAAATAAGATCTTTTAGATCTTAAGAAAATTAAACGTAATTGAAAGGGTTTTAGGCATAGTTTTAAGTGTAAAGTCACGTAATTTTGATAAGATATAATTCCTTGTTTTCTGAAACTGTTGCTTCTCAAGTAAATGTATCTGTTTCATTGAAGAACTGAATGTACTGAGCACATTTCTTTTTAATATTTTAATAAGTCTTGTTTTCTGAAAAAAATTAGTCATTTTAGTAAATATATATTGATTTAAGAATGTTCAGATGTTTTACTGAAAAACTAAAATACTGAGTAAGATTTTTTTTATTTATTTATTGCAGTGTAAAGTTATTTCTTTTAGATTTTAGGTCTGACTGAAAGTATGGCAGAAGTACATTTCTTCTCCTCACAGTATTTCCAACCTCAGTTTCCAACCTGATGACACTTTACAACACTTGCAACACTGATGACACTTGCAATTTTGACTTTTTTTCCTCATAATTCTGAGTTTACATCTTGCAATTCTGTTTTTTTTTGTTTCCATCACAGAAAAAAAAAGCAAATTGCATTTTGTTTTGTTTTTGTAATCTCACAATTCCAACTTTTCTTCTCAGAATTGCAAGTTCATCTTGCAATTCTGTTTTCTTGTTTCCATCACAGAAAAAAATAAGATCTTTTAGATCTTAAGAAAATTAAACGTAATTGAAAGGGTTTTAGGCATAGTTTTAAGTGTAAAGTCACGTAATTTTGATAAGATATAATTCCTTGTTTTCTGAAACTGTTGCTTCTCAAGTAAATGTATCTGTTTCATTGAAGAACTGAATGTACTGAGCACATTTCTTTTTAATATTTTAATAAGTCTTGTTTTCTGAAAAAAATTAGTCATTTTAGTAAATATATATTGATTTAAGAATGTTCAGATGTTTTACTGAAAAACTAAAATACTGAGTAATATTTTTTTTATTTATTTATTGCAGTGTAAAGTTATTTCTTTTAGATTTTAGGTCTGACTGAAAGTATGGCAGAAGTACATTTCTTCTCCTCACAGTATTTCCAACCTCAGTTTCCAACCTGATGACACTTTACAACACTTGCAACACTGATGACACTTGCAATTTTGACTTTTTTTCCTCATAATTCTGAGTTTACATCTTGCAATTCTGTTTTTTTTTGTTTCCATCACAGAAAAAAAAAGCAACTTTTCTTCTCAGAATTGCAAGTTTATATCCTGCTATTGTAAGTTAACATTGTGACTTTTTTCAGAATTACAAGGGAAAAAATACATATTGTGAGTTAAAAAAAAAAACACAATTAACTTTTAATTACATTTTTTTTTATCCCATCAAGGAAAAAGGCTTGCATAGAAAGAAGACTAGATTTAACATATTACATTGTTTACTCATAATGCTGTCCTGAGCCAGTCAATCTTAACAGACAATGTCTTTCACTCATTTATCTGATGATGTGATAAGTGTGTGGGGTTTGAAGCATTCCACCTCATTTGCATGGCCTCTTTGCAAGCATGACTCTGCTGATTTATTTTTATTTTTTTGCATGGACTGGTTTGCAGAAGGCTGATGGGAAGTGAGGTTTAAACCAAGTACACGACACAATAAAACCAAACCACAGGAACAGATTTAAAGGCATAGCTCAGTGTGTATGAGCAAACAGAAATGCGAAACTTTGCAAGAGCATCAGGTTTGACTCTGCATGTGTTCATTTGTGTTCCCTTGGCAGGACTGTGTACCGTCCCATGGGTCATTGCCAGAGTGCAGAACACAAAAACATAAAAACATGTTGTGTCTGTGATGTAAGACTCAGGTGCATAAGTGCACACACACACATAAACACACGGGTGAATTGCACAGAGCCTATAAAGAACATACCCTGGTCATATTTCATCCCAGTTTCTAAAGACATAATAAATAATGATTTGCATAAGGAAAATTAGGTTTATTAAAATATTTTGATTGTGACTTTTCTATGCTTTTATTTATTTTTTAAATCAATGCAAAATATTTTTTCTCATTACCGTAGTGCAAAGAAATTATTTATAATAATTTATGCAAATAAATTGTATTATTTACCCAATATTATTTATTTATTAATTCTGATGATTTGTATTAATTTACAACCCCATGGCAGTAATGAGAATTTTATTTCACTTTTTGCATTATGATAATGAAATTTGGTTGAATTTTTTTTAAATCGGAATAGTCATAAAATAAAAATATATATTTAAATTTAAAAATATATTAAAATATTTTGCATTGTTATGAAAAGTTATTTTTCAAACAATCAATGCAAAATATTTTTACTCTCAATACTGTAATGCAAAAATAATGATATATTATTTAATATGTTAGTTTGCTTGTTAGTTTATTTATTTATTTAAAAAAATTTTAATATCCAATTGCATTACAGTAATGAGATTTTGAAAACTTGGTCGCAAATGTGCTTGTGTCATTAATTTTTTTTTTTATCTAAAATAGGCTTTGTTTTCTTTAAGCAAAATATAAGTTCTTATTATTTTCTCATGAGTTTGGGTTGAAATATGAACTGGACATGTTCGTCTTGAGCTAGTATTACTGTACAGTAGGTGAACACCTTCCAAAACCCATCAGTCACTGACACTGTTTCTCTCTCAACCTCATTACAATAAGCCATCAACCAAGGTTCTTTAAGAGTTTGAGTTTCTGGTAAATGATAAATATTACATTTAGGAAGGAGAAAGCAGAAAGGATCTCTCTTGTCTTCTTCATGTTGCCCTCTCTTACTTTCATTCTCATTTTCTCTAAAGCTCAAAAGCCTCTTTTATGTACATGTCAGACCGGGTTAACCACACGCCCCCTTTTTCCAGACACACCCGGCTGGGCACAGAGGCAGACTGTGTGTATATTTAGGACGAGACGCACACACACCGAGTAGTCATGACGGCAGGCGTATGACAAACACCCTGCTCCATACATTCCTTTAAAGTTAGTATTATTCAAATTTAGCACTCATGTCTCCACTATTCACACTAAAAAAGTAAATTTATGATTATATTAAGCCTTTATTTAACCAGGAGAGAACCTCACTGAGATTAAAAATCTCTTTTACAGGAGTGTCCTGGCCAAGATAGGCGGCCCAGTTATACAAATAAATGCATGACAAACAACAATACATCACAACAATAAAATATCAGCATTAGAAGCATTTGCAAATCATTAAATCATTTTCTATTGCACACAAAAGTGTTTTAAAATTACTAAAAGACACCAACTGATTTAGCCGCAGTTTCATTTGAAGAGAGTTCCAGTCTGACGGTGAGGCATATTCAAAAGCAGTTATACCTAGATTAGTTCGAGCTAAAGGTACATGGAGATTATAATAAAACCAACTAATTTTAATCCGTAATAAATCTTAAGGCACCATGATACACAGCTTCCAGGGAGGCAAGATAAGAAGAGGCATGCTGATACACTACATCCCCGTAGTCATATATATAAGCATAGATATCTGCTCCATATGCTTAAAAATCAAGGTTCTTTGCATCAGTTGTTCCATAAAGAACCTTTAACATCCATAGAACCTTTTTATTGCACAAAAGATTCATTTCTTTAAAAAAAGTTATTTAGTATGGGATCTCGTTTCCAACAAGGGATACAATAAAAAAGGTAATTGTGACTTTTTATCTTAATTTAGGCTTTCTTTCTCACAATTCTGAGATAAAATTCTGAGAAAAAATATGAATTGTGAGATATAAATTCATAATTTTAAGAAAAGTTTGAATTGTAAGAACAAAATGTATAATTCTGAGAAGAAAATTCTGAATTGTGAAGTAGAAATTCGCAATTTTGAGAAGAAAAGTCTGAATTATAAAATTGCAGTTGCGAGAACATTTTTTTCTGAATTGTCAGATATAAATTCATAATTTTGAGAAGAAAATCTGAATTGTGAGGTAGAAATTTGCAATTGTGAGAAAAAAAGTTTGAATTGGGAGATATAAATTCATAATACTGAGAAGAAATGTCTGAATTGCGAGGTAGAAATTTGCAATTGGGAGATATAAATTCATAATTAAAATACAATTTTAATTGTGAGAAATGAAAGAAATGTCTAAATTGTGAGATATAAACTTGCAATTGCGAGAGAAAAAAAATCTGAATTGTCAGGTATAAATTCTGAGAAGAAAAGTCCAAATTGTGAGATAAAAAGTCAGACTTACCTTTTCATTTATTTTGTGGCGGAAACAAAAATAAAAACAGAATTGCAATATGTGAACTCAGAATTCATAAAGAAGCCAGAATTGCGAAATGTAAACTTGTAATTGTGAGAAAAAAAACAGAATTGTGAGAACAAAAGTTGCAATTACCTTTTCTTTAATTCTTTTAATTCTTTAATTTTTTTTTATTACTCTGCAAAAATAAGCTACCATAATTTTGATATTAAAGTGCCCCTATTATGCCATTTCCAATATTGCCTTTCATGCAGTGTGTAATGTAGCTGTATGTGAATGTAAACGATCTGCAAAGCTGTAAAGCTGAAAGTGCACAATAAATAAAGTTATTGTCTCCCAAAATAAAGAATCGACTCTGAACAGCTGAAACAAGTCGTTAGTAATTCGAATCCCACTTCCGTGACGGCTACATGTCACGGGGTAACACATTTGCATAATGCGCAACTATGTTCTACGTTGGCCGGCCGCGAACAACTTGACCCCGCCCCCAAACACAGACTGCTTCTCTAATCTCGGCGAGTTCAACGCGGGATTCACAAAACGCATGCTGTTGAAAGATGGATCAGTATCCTGTTTATTTGGATCAGCTGCTGCACTGAATCACAACTTGTAAGTATGATAAATAATAGATGTTTAAATTTTCTATATAGTGTTCAAAATACAGAACTATTGAAATAGAAGTATCGTTTCTGAAACGCGCTGTACACCGTAGACCAATCACAACAGACTAGGCCATCTGACCAATCAGAGCAGAGCAGGCTCACAGAAAGGAGGGGTTTAGAGAGACTGAAACTTTGAACTGCTTCGAACGAATCGTTTGAGAATCGCTGGAAAATGAGCAGATATTAAATGCATATTTTGAGAAAACGAAAGCGTTTTTTGACATTGCATGCATATAATCCTATTGTAGGAGACTCCCAAAACAATATTAGGAACCATAAAAATGGCATAATAGGGGCACTTTAAAATGTTTTAATTATTCATAATTAAAGTAAACTATGATGTTAAACCTTTCGTTCTAAAACGGATAGCTACGGCTGATCTGATTGGTTAAATCCTGCTTGAAGTCCTTGTAAAATAGCTGATATACACACACACCTGTGATTACGGTGACCTTACGTCCTCTTTTTCCTAAACCAACATGCCCTGGCCGGGATTTCTAAATTGACTTAAATTGCTGTTGTTGTTTTCTTTGTTTTCCTATTGTTTTCATACTTACTGAAGGTAATGACTGAAAAGTAGTTTGACAAATAGCATGCAGGCATTGTACATAATCGACCAATCATGGTGTGCAAGAAGACAGGATCTACAGAGAACAGTCAAATGCAAATACACATACAAAAAACGTATGAGGACTGTAGAGAGACTGTCGATAAGGAAAAAAAGCACAAATCCAGACATTTTAGTCCATTTAGGCCAGGATGTGTCTGGGAAAAGGAGATGTAAGGTCACCCTACACCCTACACCTGTGACCTACATCAATCGAAGCCTATAAGTCTATATATCAATAACATTACCAGAAGTAAAATACACCAAGTAAATGGTTCCCAATATAAGTGATTTCTCTGTCACTCATGACCTCAATAGTGTGAGGTCAGTCTGAAATATCCTGGCACACTCATTTGATAGGCAAACGTCTGATTGTTATGGTTTAGCTGAATCGTAGCGAGGCCTGTGAGCGCTGAGAGTGTGTGCGATATTCATGCAAATGTCCTACTGTACGACCAGGGTGTTTACATATCATACAGTGACGCTCTGTCTGTCATGTCAAAGGAAACAGGATGTGATTTCATAGAGGAGGGAAGAGCCATAGAAACACACAATAAACCACATCCATACACAACTACGTTACAGATACACATTGGGCCTTATACAAGCAGAACGAATCTGTAAAACTGTTCTTGCATAAATTGTTGCATTGATTTCACTGCAAAAATTAGAAAAGGACCTAAATTTAAAAACAAGCATTTGTAGCTAATTTTTTTTTACCAACTTAATAAAGAGTATAAAATATGTTAAAGGTGCTGTAAACTATTTTATTTTATATCTTTAAAGTAAAATAATTTATTTTATTGTATTTAAAGTGAAATATTTTATTTTATTTCAAAATTAGTATTTTTTGTTTCATAAATATGGCTCATCATATTTGTTTTAGCGCATACAGTAATATACCAACTTATTAAAGCATATGAAACATGTTAAAGTTAAATATATATTTAAAGTAAAATAAAATAATTTTTATTTTACTCAGTCAAGTAAAAAATATTTTATTGAATTTAAATTAAAAATTATTTTTATTTAAAAACAAGTATATTTTGTTTCATAAATAAGGCTCATCATATTTGTTTAAGCATTTTTTAAGGATTTTTTTTACCAAAACACGTTAAAGGTGTTTGAGGTGTTTCATACAAAAAAATGGCTAAAATCACCTTGCTGAAATAAAATAATTTATTTTTATTTTACTTTAAAATAAAATTAATTATTTGATCTTACTTCAAATATTTTATTTTATTTTATTTTATAAATGAAGCAAAAAGGATGAAATAGCTCACAGTACCTTTAATTCACAAATAAATATGACGTTTACTTACCAAACAGGGTTTTGGCACTGATCTTGCTGTCCGATCTGGCCACCCCACTGCGAAGAAGAGCAGAGGAGGATGAGGAGGGTGGAGGACGATGTCTGCTCTTCATTATTTTACAGCTTAGTTTTGATTTAAATACTCTAGACGGCACACACTCACTCTCCTGGTCTAATGTGAACACTGGACACAGATTGAGCAAGACTGATTAGAAAGATCTACAGGTTGTGAGAGCATATGGGAGTGAGGGAAGGGGGTATAAGAGAGAGAGAGAGAGAGACAGAGACAGGTTGTTTCCAACAGGGCAGGAAAGGCAAACATTCCCAAACAGTGCTGCTCTGTTAACTAAGACTGTAATATATACACTCACAATCTCACAAAAAATCACTAACTAGGGGATGTTTGGTTAGGTGTGTGTAGGTCTGAAAAAACATTAGTAAAAGCTACATTCATTTTACATGCATATAATGCCAGAAACATGCTATTTGAAAGTACACAAATGCATTGAGCTAATGCACCGTAAGTGCGCCGTCCTTTTGCGTTTCTTAACACCCCTCACTGCGAAGGTGATTATAGGTTGAAATATTTTCCAAAAATGAAAATTTGCTGAAAATGTACGATTTAAGACCATTCAAAATATCGATGGTTTTGGGGTTTTTATCCAAAATTAGCATTACACCACTTGCTCACCAATGGATGCTCTGCAGTGAATGGGTGCCGTCAGAATGAGAGTCCAAACAGCTGATAAAAACATCACAAGTAATCCTCACCACTCACAGTTCAGCAATTAACATCTTGTGAAGTGAAAAGCTGCATGTTTGTAAGAAACTAAATTATCATTACGCCGTTTTAAAGGGGTCATATAATGCGATACGAAGCGGAGTCCAGCACGGGGTCGCCACATGTGGTTGCCGCAAGCCTGCCGGCCGCGCCGTTCTCTAGCCCCCGGCCTCTGCTCACTCTAGGCCTCACATTTCATTACACCAAATACACCAAATAATGTTCTTTTTAGCAACATCATATGACCCCTTTAACTTCAAACCATCACTTCTGACCAAAATATCAGCTCATAATCCATAATAACGCTTCCTCCAGTGAAAAAATCCATCCACTATTGTTGCCCTCTCACATCAAAATCCACAGATATATTTTGTTTATAGCCGATTTGGTCTGTTTTTGCATGCAAACTTTTTCAACTGATGAAAGGCACCCATTCACTGCAGAGAATCTATTGGTGAGCAAGTGATGTAATGCTACATTTCTCCAAATCTGTTCAGATCAACAATCAAACTCATCTATATCTTGAATGGCCTTTAGGGTGAGTATAATGTCAGATAATTTTAATTTTTGATTGAACTATTCCTTTAACTAACTTTCTCAGTGAGAATCTTGTCACATATTATGAAATTCAAAACCAACAAGTTAAGCCAAGCAACTCTGTTCATATAATGTGTATAAGAGTATGAATCAAGTTTAAAACTTACTTGCTTGGTTTTGTTGGGGTCCCCAAAGCATTCATGTTCTACGACATCCACCTGCGACAAAGAGAGACAGACAGAATAAATGATTAACACCAAACTCCACCACAGGAAATGAAACATGGCACAGCAATTACAGTAAAACCAATCATCATTATTGTACTGTAATGTCTCCCTAAACAGGGTGTGTCTGACCCGAATTCCGCAGTAATGCACTAATGACCTGTTAACTGCCTCTTTAACTTGTCAGTTTACTTTGTCTTAATCTCTCACTAATCATCATGCTATTTTTGTTTTCCACACCTCCACCCTTCTCTCTTTCAAAGGCCTTTCCATTGTTTCTTTCTTTCTCTGTCTTGGCCGCTGTGAATAATTAATCTCTGTGTGACTCTTGAGGCACATGACTCCTTTGAAGAACCGTAAATGCATCAAACAGAGCATGAACCGACTGTCATCCTGTCTGCAATTTGCTCAGCTCTTCAATAATCAGTATGCATGTATTATTTGTTTTCAAAGGTCAAATTTATGTTGTCTAATCACTCTGTTGATTGAAGTAGCATTAACTTTTTCGTAATTTGAGAATAATGTTATTTAGATTTTAGCGTAACGTTTAGCAGCATTTTACAACAGCTTTAAGGCCTAAGAATTTAGAATTGGAACTACTAAACTGCTTGGAACTGCTGCTTTAAAATGCATCATGTCATCCACATTATTTGACTTATTCAAAACTAAAACTTACCCATTTAGGAATTATTAGTAATTTTTGTGGGGCGAAAAATCTTTAACAGTTAAAATAATATTGTACTTCATTGTACACACTTCATTGTGAGAACTTGCATTAAATACTAATAACATCAAAATGACGTTCCGTTGACGTTTTAGGAACATTTAAAAACATATATGCAACCTTTATGCAATGTTATCTCAAGGTTTTCTAACATTTCCTGTTACACAGACAGTCTTCATCACTATCTGAGCTTATGAAGTGTATCAAATGCCTCACTAAGCCTGTTTTACCACGGCACCGGGGTGTGATGAACCGCAGTGTTGTATCTGCTCTGCTGTCCGCTGTCCCGTAAAGATGCTGGAGCAGACAACAGCAGGCTGGCAGCCCAGTCTGAAACAAGACCTGCCTCTCCTCGGGACACGGACATTTTTCAGACGCTTAATTAATTACACACTCTGAGGCTTTACACACAAATAAACTCCCTGGCTCTGAACTTAACTGATGAGAGGGCATGTGTCTTTCTGGATCGCCGGAGAACCTGTGTCTGTGTTTATAACTGGACTCGTTAATCAAACAATATGCCTGTAAAATCCCTAGAAAAAACATTGTTTGTAAACAAGCAGAACTTTATTTGCATGTTAGTGGTGTTCAATAAGATGATATGAGGGACGCCTATATAAATAAATATTTTTTCTAATACACAAAATTAGGCTTTAATTCACCCTAAACAAAAGGTCAGAGGTCATTGTATAATTCACACAGTGACCTCAATAAATGATAAACAACATGAACATCATCAGCTGAGTAGATGTGGACTATAGACTAAACACGTACACTCAATCATAACAGTATGGCCGTCATAGTAGTATAACCATAAAATATTAGTCACTTCCAGAATGAGATGAGGATCAACATAAAAGGACTTTGAACTCGTGTTTGTGGAGTCCACCTGCTTTTAAAATCCTTGAGGAAGGTGTGTCAGAGGTACAGGAGACAGTCTGACTGATGCCAAGGCTGTCTTTCCCATTACTACTGAATGAAATGATCATGACTCATTTCAGTGACATTTGACCCTGAACTCCACATTCACTGGATTCAGAAACTCAACAATCATTCAGAATGTCATACCATACTACTATTTCTACAGTATGCCATAAGGATGCTGTGTAAAATATGCCAATTTTCCGATTGCACATGACACCTAGAAGACCTTCTGAATTTGCTAAAATGTGCAGTATACATCTAGAGCACACTGTCTAAGGTTGTGTATCCCATAATGCAATGCAAACAACCTTCCATTTCCAGTGCAACGAATAAACCTAAAGCAAACTCAACTGCAGTTTTCAACATATTCAACATAGCCACCTTGACTCTATTAATTAAATGGACAAAAAGATGTTATTTTAACAGATAATAAGATTAAAAATCCAAATGCAAAAAATGCATATGTGTGTGTTATTTAAACTTTCTGAATTAAACATGTAATGAGGACAACTTGCTTGTAATGTTTACTGTGGTATACTACATACTATTTTGAACACTATTTATAAAAGCTGATAATAAGATTAAAAATCCAAATGCAAAAAATGCATATGTGTGTGTTATTTAAACTTTCTGAATTAAACATGTAATGAGGACAACTTGTTTGTAATGTTTACTGTGGTATACTACATACTATTTTGAACACTATTTATAAAAGCTGATATATATATATAATGCACAGAAAGAAGATTCTGAACGCAGACATAGTCTAGTCTTTGTTTGTGATGCTCTCCATCAAAAATATACATTTGGTCAGATTGAATGCCCATGCTTAAAACTGCCCCCAAATGTGAGCTAAATCTGACCAAAAAAAACCCTTTGGGGACATTCAGAAATGTTGTTATTTGGAAAACAATTCATAAAAGTAATGTCTACAAATTCTAAATTCTCTTTTTAAGCATGCTGTAAAAAATCACATTCTATTTTAAAATTTGAATGAACTATCTGATGTAGAAAATATTGAGATCACAAAAAAGTGTAAATAAAAACAACTTTTAGGTAATTTAGTATGAGCAGCTTATAATTAAGAGAAACAGCGCTTTAACTGGAGCAAAACTACAAATATGGACACTGCATATAGGCTAATTCTGTCATGTGACACAACATTTATTTCCAATTAAGACCTTTTTCTTGATAAAAGTGTTGTGAATCTTGAATGCGTTTGAATAATTTTATTTTGCTTGTTTGGTCAAAACATGGAGAATTGTAACGATGTGTCAGTTAGAATTACAGCATCTATAAAACACCTATTTATAGTGGTTTTGGATATGTTTTAGTTTTAATTATTATTAGTGATTCACCATTACTGTGATTAGTGTTCCTCTTGATTTGGTTTGTTGAATTTAATATTCCTTATTTTAATAAGTTAAAATAGAAGGTGTTTAAATTTCAACAAATGCTTAATACACTTGCTGAGGAAAGTTGATTCAATTTAAAATATTGTGAGTAAACAAGCCAACAAAAAATTAGTTGGCACAGCTATTGAAGTTGAGAAATCTCAATAATGCTTTGCAGCTGGTTGCTTTATTTTTTTAAAACATCTCAGCTTTCTTTGCAATCAAGGGTTTGAGTTAGTACTGTACGTATGTAGCCTTTAGTATAGCTTTATGTAGTATAAAATCAATAAAAGTCTATGGTATATCCTTATTTAGATAGCTAAGCAAACGTGTGTGTGTAGATGAGTTTGTGAGACAGATTGCAGTGCTCTGGTTTTATTGCAGTGCATCTCGATGACATAGTTGCACATCCAGAGTTTGTAATCTGTGGTGTATCTCTTATCACAGTGTTTTATTCATTGGCCTTAATCTGGATGATATCCGGTATCAATGGGATTGTTCGGAGAAAACAAAACTGATGCTACGAGCCTAAATGCCTAAAAAGTAACTCGAAACTGTCCATCCTTCAAAAAAATCATAAGATCTGTTGCATGTTCACATTAAACATTTACTTGAACAGCAATAAAACGAGAAGTGTGTGTTTCAGTAAAGCACATTTTAGCTTCACTTTCCAACGTTTTAGTACCTGCTCAAAACCAAATTAAAGCAAATTACCTTTGTTTTTACATGATAAACTGCTCAGAAATGTCAAACTCGCTGTGATAATGATGGTAACACTGCCATTCGGTCAATATTCAGAGAGGTCTGTGTGTAAAAAGCAGATAAGAGCCTCGTCAAATGTTCTCACTGACGTTCACACAAAAGACACATGAAAACATGAACAACGGTTTACTTCAAATATAAACTTTAATTTACTTTTCAATCACCTCGTGTCAATAAATGCCAGCTACTGTTGATTGTTGCTTTACGATTGAAAGCAATCTGTCCATTACCTATCCATTCATCTCTAAGAGAAAGAACTAGACAAATACACACTACAACAGACCACTTAAGCCAGACAATAAACCGCCCACTTTGACCAATCAGAGACTTGTATAGAAAACTATATATAACAGGCCATTTGGAGTCATACAAGCACTATGGGACACAGAGGGACGGTTTCCCGGACAGAGATTAAGCCTAGTCCTAAACTGAAATGGCCACTTAAACCAGATTAACAGAAATCTGCTTTCTCGGTCGTGGTTTTAAACAGTCTTAGACTTGGTCTAGTCCAGAATTTAATAGGCTGATTTCCTGGAGGAAGACTAGAGCTACTTCAGGACTAAATTGAGGCTTAAATTAAACCTACCAGGAGGTAGGTTTAACTTCAGATTAACGTGTGTTTCCAGTCTTTATATATCAAAATTATAGGAACCCTTGGTAGATATGAACAAAGAAGCCTGTGAAAATAAATCTGCACTGTTAATCATTTTGATTTTTTTTTTATTAAAACACACAAAACCCTAACCTTTCTTAGAAGTAAATTGGAAGTGAAGGGAAATCTCATTTTAAAAGAAGTGTTTTTCTTTAATACACATTGGCCACAATTAATGTCACCCTTTTATTCAATACTTTTTGCAACCTCCTTTTGCCAGTTTAACAGCTATGGGTCTTCACCTGTAATGCCTGATGAGTTTGAAGTACATCTGACAAGAAATCAAGAGACCATTCCTTCATACAGAATCTCTCCAGACCCTTCAGACTCCCAGCTCCATGTTGATACTCTTTCCTCTTCAGTTTTCTGTAGGGTTCAGGTCAGGGAACTGGGACGGCCATGGCAGAACCTCAGTGACTCATTTTTGTGTTGATTTTGATGGTCCTTTTGGATCATTGTTCTGATGGAAGATCCAGCCACGGCCCATTATAAGGCTTTCTGACCCGAAGACTCAACTATTTTCTGTAATTATCCAGCTGTGATCCTTGGTGTCTTTGGCCACTCAAACGATCTTCCTCACATTGCATTAGGACAACATAGACATAGGCAGATTTGTAACATTTCCTGTTGATTGAAGCTCCGCAATTATTGTCCTAATGGTGGAAATGGAAATGTTTAATGCTTTAGCTCTTTTCTTACATTTTTTTTTTCTTTTTGACTTTCTATTTTGTGCTAATTTCTTGACTTCGTATTTTGTGAAGCTCAACAGTCTGTTGCTGCACATCAGAACTATATATTTTTTTTTTCTCATTGTGATGGATGATAAAGGGAATTTTAGTTAATATGGTAAAAAAAAAAAAGTAAAAAAGTATATATGAATGGGAATACTGATCTTCAGACATTTTATTCATAAGAATTTCTAGAACTACAAATAATTGTAGCCAATGTGTATTAGAGAAAAAAATATATAATGTGATTTTGTTGAAAAGTTAGATTTTTATGATTTTTTTTAACATTTATTTTGGTTTTACTTTTTTTGAAAGATCAAAAGGTAAAAAAAAATACAGGTGTATTTTCACAACCTTCTTTGATCATATTTTCTTAGGGTGCCAATATAGTTCTGAACATGACACTCTCTCTCTCTCTCTCTAAAACAGCTGCTTTATGTATGTTACAAAATGTTACAAAACTGACAACAACAGCTGATTGCAATCATTTATGCAAGAATTCATTACAAAGAGATTGCTAGGCATTCCTTTTTATTATTCTACACCTGATGTGTGCAGTTTACTTTGCTTGCTTTAAAAAAGTTTTCTCTTGTTCATTAACATTTTTTGTTTGTTTGTTTGTTTTTGTTGTTGTTGATTTACAGGCTTTTTTCCCACTGCTATTGTTTTCCTTGGATTTGCTTCTCAGTTCCATACAAATGTAAGCTTTTCTTGGTTCATTCCATGTTTTATAGGCAACCTTTGTCATGCTAATTCAGATTAGCAGTTGGTTTTAAATTAATCGAGTTTATTTTAGTTCAGGACTCCATAGTCCAGGAGTTAGTAATCTGTACTTAATCTGTGTTTCAGAAAGTAATTTTTTAAACAAAGATTAGCTATTCTAGATTAGGCCTACTCCTGGCTTAATTTAAACCCTGTCCGGGAAACCGCCCCATAGTCACTTTGCAATGATCTGAAAGCTGTTGCATCAAATCCTGAAGCTTAAGCGAAGTGAAAAACAAAGGCTGTTCTCAGAACAAAACACATAAGCTCTGCACATAAGCATTTGACTATGTAAAGTTTTATCAGTATCATACAAACACATAGCGCTGATACCACACGGAAGAGATTCACACCTGCGTCTGTCAGCTTGAATAGTTTGTTATTCAATGTCAACTGTATGAACCAAGCTAACAAAAATATGTTCTGCGAATGTTTCGTTAACATTCCTATTAAATATTTCAAAGTTGAAAACGTTCTCATTTTTTCTTCTGTATTAAGAATGTTTCTTCTTGGTTATGTGAATGTTAGAGGAACATTCCAATCAATCATTTTGAAAATGTTATACTAATGTTACATTTGAATCATCTCTCAAAATTTAAGACACCCATTTTTTTTATTATTATTATTTAACAAACATTTTTTTCTTGGTTTTGCAAACGTTAAAGGAACATACTATTTTAAAATGTTGAAACAGTTATGAAACAGTTATGAAAACTTGAAACCGTTATTAAGAACTTTTCTTCTTGGTTATGTGAACTTTATAGGAACATTGGAATGTTTTGTTTTTATGTTTAAAGAATGCTTCTTAGTTCACATTAGTGAACATTAGAGGAACATTCCATTCCATCATTTTGAAAACATTATGAGAATGTTACATTTTGAATGTTTAAAATGCCCATTTTTTTATATTTTAAAAATGTTTAATCTCCACATTAAGAGAACATATATTAAATATCATAAGAACATTCCATAAATTAAGAATGTTTTGTCATAACACTTACATAACCTTTAAAAAACATCAAAGTTATTAGAATGTTCCCTGTTATGGGAAACCTTAAAGTGCAGAAATTAGGAAATTAAGTAATTGCTGGTAAGATTCTGTTAAGAAACTCCTTGGATTTTCTACATGAACACTGTAAAAAAATGAGTTTTCGAAGTAAAAAAAAAAAAAAAAAGTTTAATGGAGAAAGTTTAACAATTTCAGTCTGACTACTTCAAAGTTTAAGGCTGTTGTTAAATTCAACGTTACTTGCGGTTTCTTTGTAATTATTTGTTAAATTTACTAGCAATTTCTGAGTGAAAATTGTTTCTACACCCATTTATTTCAGTGTATTAGTGTCCTAAACCACTACAAGAAGTAGCTTTTCACATTCATTCATCCATTAAACCACTGTCATTTAAAAATACTAAATCTAAAAAAGCTAAGAAAAAAAAACGGTAACTGTTCTAAAAAGATTGTCGCCGTTATATGAAGAACAAAACTGTCTACTGTGCATGCAGTGTGAATAGTCACTGCAGGCAAACTACAACACTTATTCAGAGCAAAAGACAATACTACTTTGAATAAAAAGCACCTGCTAGTCCCCAGCAGTGATTGAGCCAACGCTAAAAACATCGCCTTTACATCACATCCACAAGCTTTTGCTCTTTTATTATGCAGATGTGTTGTCATTTTGTGTGTTTGGGTGTTTTGAAACAGACATGATCTAAAAATACAGAAAATATGATCACTGAGGCACATAATGTACACTACCATTCAAAAAAGTGCAGTCAGTAAGAATTTTTTAATGCTCACCAAGGCTGCATTAATTTGCTCAAAAATACAGTAAAAACTATAATATTGTAAAATATTAAATTCAGTTTTCTATGTGAATATATTGTCAAATATATTGTAAAATCATTTATTCCTGAGCTGTAAAGCTGAATTTTCAGCATCATCACTCCAGTCTTCAGTGTCACATGATGCTTCAGAAATCATTCTAATATGCTGATTTGCTGCTCAAGAAACATTTCTGATTATTATCAATGCTGAAAACAGTTCTGCCTCTTATTTGAAATAGAACAGGAATTATAGCATTATACAAAAATCTTGTCCGGGTTAGCATTACTTTGCATAAAAATGATTGACGTATTGCTATTGTTTATTTTATTAGAGTAATGCAACAATTCACTGCACTGGTAGTATATTGTGTCATCTGTTCAAAGGCATTTCCCACAGCTCATGTTTTCTCAAGGTGAATTGAAATGGCTGCTCTCTTTAAACCAGGTTTATACAGACTGCAGGCTCATTGACCTGTGGTATTTGACACACCTGAGCGGATGAATGGACTGGCATTTTGAGGCCGGTCCAAAAGTTCCTCTCACAACGTGTCTATTTAAAGGCCGCGTCACATGCCTCCACCACTCCTGGATTTGTTTTTAACCTTAAGCGCTCATTGTTGGTTCCACCCACTCCACCTTTTATTTGGGTTTTAGCTTTGTTTGTCCAGGCTGCTTTGTTTAATGGCCAGAGTTTGCGTTCGTTGATCTGCATTTCTCCAGATGCACTGCTCTGTGTTCAGAAACGTATTGCTTTAACTTCAAAACACATAAATGTGAAGTAGTGTTGTTAGGTTATTAAAAACTGCAGACCACGGTCAAACAGGTTTCATGCCAGCTCAAACATGATTTCAGCGTCATATTTTAACATCTCATGAAGTTTTGAGCCAAAACACGCATCCATCCAGCAACCTGATCTAACGCTAATCTATCACTGCATCAGAGTCCAGTTCCCCGTATCCGCTACACACTGCGAAACCTGCCAGAAGAAAACTTAACTCAACCGAAGTTGCTTTTTCTTATTTCCAGAGACTTAAAAGAAAGTTTTACATAAGCATAAGCTTTTCTCTCAGATAAAATGTTTGAGAAGACATAACAGCAGACACAAATGAGTAAAGAGTTGTCATTTAGAGCAACCCAACTAACAAGGAACGTTCTCAGCAGAACTTTGGCGAATGTTCTGGCAATCTTCTCTCAAAGTTAAGGACAAACGTTCTTCCAGTTTTTATATGTTACTATTTGTTTTGAAATGTCCAGAGAACATTTAAAAATAATATTCACAAAATGTTTGCATGTTCTCTTACTTTTTTGTTCTTGGGTTATACAAATATTATTTTAAAAATGTAAAAAAAACTGGACGTTTATTAAAACAAAAATAATGTTTTAATAACTTTAGCAAAACATTCTTACAACATATTTTTGTTATCTGCAGGAGTTATTTGGTCTTTAATAATGTTGTTAAAATGTTAGCACAAAAATGTTATTTATACAGTACATTGTTCATGGAACATTTTATTCTGAAACGGTTTAGTTGCATGTTTTTATAACATTTGTTAAATGTTACTACTGTTAAGACAACATTCAAAAGCAACGCTCCCATAATGTTTGGAAATCTATAAAATGGAATGAGTGTTCACATAACCAAAAAAAAAAAACTTTAAAAAAAAACTAGATGTTTTGAATGTTCAGAGGAAATTCAGAAGTAACATTTGGTAGAAGTAACTTAATGGAAACATTAGCAAAACATTCTTAGAACAGAAAAGTTCTTTCAAATTTATGAACAAATGTTCTTCCAGTAATGTTATCTGGTCTTTAATAATGTTTTCAAAATCTTAGCTGTATGAATCTGAATCTGTATGAAACATTAATTCCCTTAATATTGCCAAATGATAAAATACAATGTTCCCTAAACATTCGCATAACCAAGAAAAAAGGTTTTTAAAACATTCTCAGAGAACATTCAGAAATAACACTTTCTTTACTTAATGGGAATGTTCCCAAAACGTTCTTAGAACATATTTGCGTTAGCTGGGAGAATGAATGTACATAGCAGATCATGTGATCTTGGAAGAATTCTTATTAAGATCATATTAAGATTGTAGACAAACCTGAATACAATTTGAGACATGGTTGAGACTTCTACTGTAATTCTAGAGAAGACACATGTGAGATCACTGAAGACTTACGCTTTAGATGAAACAATTCTCTCTCTCCTAATTAAAGAGCAAATGAGACAAATCTTAATTCAGGACAATCACAATCATTTCTCCTAACTAAAGAAAGGAACAGCAAAATGTGTCAACATGGAGAATATCACTGCAGTCAGCATGTGTGTGTGTGTGTGTGTGTATCTGAAGACGTGTCAACAACGAGCAAAGTCTAGAGTCCTTGAAAAGAGCATTGCAATAATCAATTAGATACCATCAGTTATTCTTAAATTGACACTGATCATTTTTAATACTAAAGACAGAATGTGCCATTTCACAGCGGTGAGTACACAGAGGAGTAAAGTCATCAGGTTTCTGGCTGTGGTGGTGTCATGGTTGACCGGCTGTCCACCACGATGACATTTCCATGCATGATAAACAAACGTCAGCATTTATAGCATTTGGAAACGTGAGCAAAATCAGGCTATCAACAAACAAACATTCTTCATTGAAAAGAATAATGATCCGACGTTTTCCAAGAACAACTTGACAGGTTTACTATCAGATTCGACACCAGCATTGAGCACCATTCAGAAATGATTTGAGAATGCATTTTTAATTCCTGAATTTGAACTTAAATTAAGTTGAGGTAGCAGACAGACAATTCAGAGCTACAATTCAAATTTGAATGCAAGGATCTATAGATTTGTTTAATCTTTTAATTTAATCATTTTTTATTGATTTTATGGACTAAAATCTGAGAACAGAATGATTTCATTTACCTCAAAAATCTGCATATAATCAGTGGATTAAAAATATTATGTGAATCAGTTATTTGAAAACAATGTAGTTGTAGCATTTTTTGTCAGCATTTACTGACTGCATATAAGGAAATAAATTAGCAAAGTTTGTCACAATTAATGATGCAATTATGTTTTTTGGACTAAGAAAATTCCTGTTGTATGACTATGTGCAATTCACTACAATTCCTTTTCCGGTTATTCCAATTAACAACCTGTGAGGCAATTACAGTATAAATTTCCAAGCAAATCAGTTCAATTGACAGTCACTAAAACATGCATGAAGTGTCCGATCAAGACCACACATGCACAAAAACACATATCTGTCAGATCTGACCCTTAGAAATCATTTATGGTAATGACCACCTTGGTTTCCAAGCAAATGTGCAACAACAAGCCACAGAAAGAGCCACCGCCGTCTTTTGCCGAGGAACATGATATGTAATTTAATTTGCTTTCACTTAGGTGACCGAGCAAAAACAATCAGCCTCTGATGGGACAGTCTTCGCTTCGCCTGCTCTATTGTGCATTGTGCTCATTTTTAGGCATCATTGGATCAGTAGATTGATTCAATGAGGTGGGAGGAACTACAGCGACCAATCAATTACATATTCCAGTTCACCTTAGCCAATCAGATCACAGGCATGAATAAAACTGCAAAACCTAGTTTGAATCGAACCTCTGAACTGTGCGCGCTTTAAAAGCTATAAACAAAACCGTAAAGCCCCCATGACCTTTAAGCTCACCTTTATTGACTTCAGTAAATGAAGTAATGCCTCCTCAAACAGATGTGCAAAAGGAGATAATGTCTGCGGGTGAATTGGCTTTATAATGCGAATCAAACATAAACACGAGCAAAAAGCCTGAGTGTCAGCTAAAGGCTTTTATTCCCCGTCCGAAATGATGATGATGGTTTTCTGTGAATGATAAGTGTGTTTGTCACGTATTGTGATAAAGAGGGACATTTGTGTCGCTTGTTTGCCGGTCTGATGTCAGGAGAACGCTTAGATTTGGGATTGATCAAGCACTCGGGTCAAGCTGTCATCGCTGTTTGGAAATGTGGTCACGTCCGCCTGGAACGGATCCTGAATGTCAAATGTTTTGCAAATGTTATAAAGATAACAGCTATTGGGAATATAAATGGCACACATATAACTGATTATCATATCAAATATTGCCATTCAACTGCAGTCAAACATAAGTTGCCAAACCAGATCTGTTAAGCATTACATCACTGATTTTTGAGTAGGCCTACCAAGACTTTAGCTCTCAAAAAAAACATTTTTTTTTTCATTTTGTTATCTGTCCAAGTTGTTCAGAGGTATTCACTTGTTTGCATGTGATATACTTTTTCAATAAATTAATGAACTGAGACCACAGAACGATTTCAGACTGATTTTTAGCTCCATCTATTGAATTGTCACCACAGACTAAAAAAAAATCTTGGCAGGTTAAATTAAGACATTTTATCCCATCGCTCAAGTATCAGTGATATTATGTTTGCTAATGAATTAGTACGGAAAGTTATTTAAACTATAATAATCAAACAAACCCATTGCTTGTAAAGTTGTTTCTTCTGTTTATATATCATAGGATTATTTAATAAACCACACCTAGACAAATAAATAATAATGAAAAGACATTAGTTAGTTAATGCCATAGATACTACACTGAAAAGAAGTGTGTATAGTAACAATTTTCACTCTGAAATTGCTATCATTCTGTTGCTAACGAAAGCAAGCAACGTTGAATTAAACATGAAATTTCGAAGCAGAAATACTGAAATACTATTTTCTCGTAAAACATAGGCTACTCCAATAATGTTTGTTTACAACTTCGAAAAATCATTTTAAAGTGAACGTCTATTTATAAACTAGATACTCGTTGACGAACTTGAGTGAGTCTCATAGATGGTTTTAGTCGTTTAATCGCACGACTGACCACAGCAAATTCTCACGTATTTGCGTTCCGTTCATATTTGCACAGAAACGCAAATAAGAGCAGACGTGACGCTTCAGAAGTAAAACATCGCAAGCGTGCGCTCCTTATAACGGACGCGTTCTAATTTTGACACGTCGCGTCGTTCTCAGTGCAGTGGTGACCTTGGGTTGATAGCGTATAGAAACGAGCTCTTACCCTCAGCAGAGAGAATCTACGGTCCCGTTCTTCACTTCGCAGATAATTCCTCCCGTTTCCAGAAACTCAAACGCTTCTTCAAGGCTCCATCTCAATCTGTTTTCTCACAGATGTGAACTTTGCTCCAAACACGGCGGGATTTGGGTTGCCAAGCGGCCTTGCTGATACAGACAAAAATGTAAAAACAAAACAAAAATAAAGTTGAGGACAAAAAGTCTAGAACGATGCAACAGGTGCGCTCGAGCGAGAGTGACAGGTGATTCGCGATCGTAACTCTACCTGCCGTGCGAAAGGGGGCGGAGCCTGCATATGAACGCATGCACTTTTAATGCAGTCTTTCTGGAACATACACAAATCATTTTAGTCATGGAATATTTAAAGAGCTTCGCCCTGTAGCTTTACAAAAAGGACATGAATAACTTGGCTATCCATTACTTACTGATATCAGAATACAAAAAAATGTAAACACATTCAAAGAATAGGCTACTAATATAACATTAAGTAAAAAGATATTTTAATATTTAAATAATATTTATAATATTTTAAACTGATTTAAAATAACATTGAATAATTGCAATATTTTCTAATGGTGCTGAATGTGCATCCACTGTATTCATGTCAATTTCAATATCACACAATGCATTTAGGCAATTCCTCTTGTATATATATATATATACATTTTTGCATTGAAACTGAATCACTAACCATTATTTACTAATATTGTAGCCTAACTAAAAATTTAAAATAACATTAAATAAATAAATAAAACTGCAAAGACCAATGTAACGTTAAGTAAACATGTAAATAATATTTCATATTGAATTAACAATTTTCTAAAGGTTCTGCCTTTAGACTACTATATTACTATATACACTATATTCATATCAATTTCACTTTCACACAATGCATTTATGCATTTCCTCAACTTACAAGTATATATGACTGCAAATAATTTAAATTTAAGTTTCACTAACAAATATAAATCATAAAATAATTTTTGCTTTTCTCCAGAGCTAAAGCATGTATTGTGCACTATACAGAAACATTTCTATACCAGTATACCACTATGTCAGATTTTATAATGACTACCTGGAACCAAAAAATTTTTGGTTTATTGGTTTATTGAAAGTCATCCCTACATTATCAACCATTTTATTGTCATCCTTTATGCACCATGTTCTGGCAAAGCAGAAAATTGGTTTAAAGAGACATTCCTGGCTTAAATCGATATAACCGCATTTATATTAGAATGTGTATGCCATCTTGTGACGTTTGTTTAGAAATGTAAGCAAATTCCTGTTCCTGGTCCAGTTCTGTAACCCTGTACGATCAAGGAGAGGCATCTTCAAAGAACGGAGTGAAAGAAGAGCAACAGGGTGGAACATTGGACAGGTTTGGATGTCACTGGTTATGGAGCAACTCAGGCCTGCAAACACACTTTTATCTTCCTGATCAGTCTGAAATCAAGATGAAGGTTTTTTTCCCTTATTTTTTAAGAATACAAATGTAACCATTTACTCACCCTCACATCATTCCAAACTCAAATAACTTTCTTTATTTTGTGGAATAAAAGTGGATGGGGACCACGGACTGTCAAGCACCAAAAACAACAACAAATAACACCATAAAAGAGTCATGAACATAGTCCTGCTCTATATTCCAAATCATCTATAAGCTTAGAAACAGACCAACATTGTTATTAAATCTTGCCTACTTGACAGCTGCGGTCAATGTTTAGACATTCTGCGAACTCCTTTTAGTTCTGCACGGAAAAAAGACAGACATGAATGTAAATTATAACAACATTTTTGGTGAAATTTAAAAAAAAACTATCTCTTTAAAGGAATAGTTCACCCAAAAATGAAAATTTGCTGGAAAATTTACTCACCCAATAGGATCCATTGGTGAGCAAGTGATGTAATGCTACATTTTTCCAAATCTGTTTTGATGAAGAAACAAACTCATCTCCATCTCGCATGGCCTGAGGGCAAATTTTCATTTTTGCTTGACCTGTTCCTTTAAGATGAAAATACACATATCACATCAAACAGAAAAACTTCACACACACACACACACACACACACACACACACACACTATAAAGTTTAAGTCCACTGGTATACAGACAGGTTGGTGAACTGCAGTGCATGCACACAGACCAGTGGAGTGTTTGACTTTGGGAACCTTGAGTTTTGGTTTATAATTAACATCAGAGGACAGAAATGACACATGAAATGCTCACTTTCTCAGGATTACATTGACTGCTGAAAGAAGCAAGTTCTGTTAAACATTATTCATAAAACTGCACAAAAGAATGACTTGGTGATAAATTCAGAGGCAAATGACTTTGTTTGAGGTTTGGTGAAACTGGACATTAGGAGAGCAAAGAGCAATTTGCATGTGGATTTGAATGTACAGTTTGCAAACAGAGTTGACTGTAGGGCACAGCAGTGATTTCACACAGTGAAAAACATCATTTCATATTCTAGAGAAGATACACACCAATAAACCTCGCACAGTAAAACCACAGACTGCACGCGATTAGGCTAAATCAAATCAGAACATATTACATGTTAAACAGACGCCCTCTACTGGAGAAACTAACAACGTGCTTAATACGGCTACAAAAAAGTTCTTTATAAAGTCATTCATCTTATATATCTATTATAGCCTATACACAATTTTCGTTTCATACCAGACAAAAAAATTGTAACAGCAACTCCTATTAATAATGTTTCATACATGCAACAAAAATATATATTTAATGTTTTTGCTTAAAATTATTTATTAGAAAAATATATAGGCTAGCTTTTACATATTGTTGTCGATTTAAACAAAAAATCTTTTAAAACATTGAGATAAGGCATTTTGTTAATTTAGGATACATTTGCTTTATTCTAACAGATTTTGGTCACGTTTTATATAAAAAAA
Source organism: Sinocyclocheilus anshuiensis (assembly GCF_001515605.1). Classification (NCBI taxonomy): domain Eukaryota; kingdom Metazoa; phylum Chordata; class Actinopteri; order Cypriniformes; family Cyprinidae; genus Sinocyclocheilus; species Sinocyclocheilus anshuiensis. The sequence continues at coordinate 309,473 of NW_015555791.1, read as the reverse complement.
TGAACGGGAATCATTTAGAAAGTTCTGAGGCGCTCAAAGCCTTATGACGCCACAGAGCGCGTTCGAATAGAACTCTCGGGGTATATAAAGCGCGTGACATTCTTACATTCTTTGTGGGTTTGTTGTAGTGGTCAGTGAGTTTTCACAGCAATGGGACAGCGAGGTACTAAAGTGAGTCCGATGACGGTTGGCGAGGTGTACGATCAACATCTTAGTACACCCCCAAAACCCAGCACCAACACGGCGCTTCAACATCCTCATCCCCGCGATGAGACCCCTGTTGGTGCTGGAGGAGGAGGAGTAGGAGAAGAGGAAGGAGGAGGAGAGGAAGGAGGAGGAGGAGGAGAAGAGGAAGGAGTAGGAGGAGAGGAAGGAGGAGGAGGAGAAGAGGAAGGAGTAGGAGAGGAAGGAGGAGGAGTAGGAGAAGAGGAAGGAGGAGGAGGAGTAGAAGGAGAGGAAGGAGAAGGAGTAGGGGGAGAAGAGGAAGGAGGAGGAGGAGGAGAGGAAGGAGGAGTAGAAGGAGAGGAAGGAGGAGAGGAGGATGAGGCAAAGGAGAGGAAGGAGGAGGAGAAGGAGAGGAAGGAGGCAGAGAGAGTGAAGGAGAAAAGAAAGAGCAAGAAGTGGTGGCGGAGGCTGCGCTCTTTCTTCAGAGCTGCCAAAAAACAGCCTCCAGAGAGCAGCTCAGGTCAGGGAGAGGAGGAGCAGCAGCAGGATGAGGGAGAGAAGAGGAAGGTGGCATGGGCAGGAAGAAGTAGTGATGGTACATGACACAACCATGTTATGAGAATATGATTTTTTCCACTAGAGCTGTACTTTGACCATGTAAATCTATCAGGACCCTCATACACAATATCAAAAATACACATCAGTTCATGCAGGCATGGTCAGATCTTTATTCCAGGACATGTTAAAACATTATTGTTATATGTCTTTATGTACTAATACATGTTAAAACTATAAATATTAAAGATAGTCTCTATCAAGTAAAATAGTCATTAAAATTAATAATCTATGAAAATTAGTTTAAATAGTTTTTAGGTTAAATACAGCATCTCACATCACAAGGCACTGAGTTCATGTGAAATTTTGTTACTTTTAATAGACTACATCTTCAGCCGTTACACTGTGGGCGATCAGCTGGGGAAAGGTGGATTTGGTGTGGTGTATGAAGGGACACGTCTGGAGGATAATCTTAAAGTAAGTAAAATATATAACACATTACCAAGCTAGCAAATGTTTTATCCTCTAAACCCTCTTCTTAGACTATTTTAATTATTTAATACATTTTATTTTTGTTGTTCATCAGGTGGCTTTGAAATACGTCACAAAGACCCAACACACGAAATGTATATTCATTGTAAGTACATTGCACTGTAAAAACAATATAAAATGTCTCATATTAATATTAACCACAAATTAAATTAACAAACTGGTCCAAGACTCAGCTAAATCCCTATTTGAATAACCACCTCCACGTAACAACATAAAAACTCAATTCTTCTAGCCTGATCAGTCAAATCCCCTTCCAAAAGAGATCGCCCTCACCATCCTGGTGAATAAAGGTCCCAGCGTGCCAGAAATAATCAGGCTGCTGGACTGGACGGACCACCCTGACCACTTCGTCATGGTCCTCGAATGTCCCTCTCCCTGTGAGAATCTCGTGGAGTTCATCAGGCGTCACGGTGGAAGTCTTAATGAAGAAACAACACGGCAGATCATGTGGCAGGCGGCTCACGCCACAAACACGTGCCACCTCCGCAGAGTGCTCCACCGTGACGTCAAACTCGAGAACCTTCTGATAAACAGGGAGACATCCGAAGTCAAGTTGATTGACTTCGGATGCGGGGACATTCTGAGGAGGTCACCGTACAGGTCATACCGTGGTATGTATGATGTAATTCATTTCTTCTAATAGATACAGAACAATCATGCTGCATTAATGCAAACTTATACATCATACAAACTCCTCTCTCCTCCAGGCACAGCAGCGTACTCCCCTCCAGAGTACTACAGCAGGGTCAAGTACTACGGTGGGCCGGCGACGGTCTGGTCACTAGGGATTGTGATGTTCGCATTGTTGTGCGGACGCTTCCCTAGTGACTATGACCTGTTCCTGCTGCAGTACAAGCGCTGGTCCAAACCCGGCCTGTCAAAAGGTGAGATCTTCATCTAAAAAAAAAAAAAAAGAATCATTCAGAATCATACAAAACATCTTAGAGCTTAGAATAAATAACATGATCAAATAGAGCATATTTAAAGTAATTTAAGGTGTAAAGTTAAAGGTTATCAAATGTCTTTCCCGTCTTCCTGCACAGAATGCTGTGACCTCCTCAGGGCTCTCCTGCGTGAGAAACCAAGCCGGAGACTTGGTCTGGGGCAAATCATGTCCCACAACTGGTTTAAGGTAGTGAACCTAAGATCAGCTATAAAGAATTAATGTCCTCATGAGAAAGAACCAAAAAGTCAAACCTGTTCTTTTTTGTGTTTTGTTTCAGGTCGTCTCATAAGACCACTCCAGTTGGCGTCTCTCATGCAGCTTTGCGTCTTGCGGGCTGCAGTGGGAGACGCTTCCATCCCTCCTCTCGCCTTTGCGTCTTGCGGGGCGAGCAAGCCTTGTGTAGCGTCTTGCGCCTTGGCTTGAGGAAGCAGTATTTGCGTCTGGCGGTACTGCTTCCGGAGGGATGTGTACATATTGTATATATGTACATACTTCTTTTGGTTGCCCCTTTTTGTTTTTCCCATCATGGCCACTCCATTCCTGAGGTCCCTGCCACAGCTGTCCAAATGCCAGAGCTCTCTCCCATTCTCTGCCATCAAGCAAGCCAAAGATACTAAAGAGGTTCCCGCTATGGCTGCTCCACACCCCAGTGGTGTCATTGCGTCCTCAGGGGTTCCTGTAAAGGCCCGAGCCAAAGACAGCCCCAAAGGCTGTCTCAGTCCACAGCCACCCTGGGCTCCAGTCTCCCAGTCATCCCTATACAGGCCCAGAGGTGTCTGTCATGGCCAGATATTACAGTCATTACTTCTTCAGAGGTTCCTGACTGTGATAAGGTTCAGCCACAGCCAGAAATCAAAGCATCTCAGTTCAAAATCTCCCATGTCAGCCACTCTGGTCTCCAAGCTCCCTTCATCTGTCATTGCCTCTTGGTCCTGTTACTCCTATTAAAGCTGCCAAAGATGGTCCTTTATTAGGTGCCATGGTCTCCAAGCTCCTTGCAATGTTAGCTCGGTCCCAGAGCTCCCTGCCTCAGAGATTCCTGTTACAGAATGCAAAAGTGAACAAATTATTAAAAATGAGTTTCAGAATGTTCAGTTAATCAAAAAATATTTTTTATTAAAGAAACATTAAAAGTGCACTTCAAAGTGTCTACTTCAAAAAAAAGGAAAATTAATATTTTTGACTACATTTTTAAATGATCTACACGACATATAGATCCCAGTCTTATGCAGGTCAGTGTTCTAGAAAAAGTTGCATAATTCTGCACTAGGGAATTGTTTACAAACAACAGCTGTCAAGTATTTATGAAAATACTATTACATATGACAGGTTACGAATTGTAATCAAACTTTGATTTACAGATAAGGAGACAGTAGTGGATTGCATAGCAATAAAAATCTCCAACAGTCTGTCTGCTGTAGCCACAGATATGTGATGGGTCAGGAATAAACACTAGGGGAAAAAAAATAAGACAATCAACACTTAGTGTAACAAACTTAACAGTGTGCATACATCTCATGAGAAACCAGGCTTAAGACTTAATAGTTATGTTTCACTTCAGACCAACGGTGTCTCAGATGTTTCTCCTAAAATAAGACAAAATAAAACTAGATTGACTTTTGCGTACACACTTTGATGTCTTGGCAAATTGAAGCATAGTTTGAGACACAGTTGGGATTTCTTCAGAAACTCTACAGGGTACAGATGTGAGATTATGCCATCTGACATTTAAGAGCCTAATGTTACTAATCGTCCGTCTCTTTTGTTTCCCGTGTTTTTTCCCATGAATGAAAATCAGCTCATTTTCTGAAGGCCAGTCTAAAGCTTGAATTATTAAAGTGTGGTTCATTCAGGAGGCTGATCACTGTATCTGGTAGACGGATTTACTGCATCTCTTGCTTTGTCCCATGCTCATTTTACGATTCTTTTGTTCTGACAGTGGCGTTACAGTCTGGGTTACGGCAACTGCATTGTGCTGATAACCAAGCCATGGCATGAAAATAGACTTTGCCTTTAGCATGTTGCTAAGATAAACACATGACACTCTACACGCACAAATGAAAATGACATTTCATATGAAATATTGTGAGAAACAGACACTTTTGAATTAGACAAGTATTTTTTATCAATGCTTTTTAAAATGCATTTAATAGTCAACATTTCTTTTAGTGTCTGAGGACTGTTACAATATCTCAGAATTTGGTGAGAATGTGGTATCTTACAAGGTAGAGTAATTATGCTGTCCATGTCTGTGCTGCAAAATTAATGTGCATTTCAATGAAAATCAGTTTCCAGGACGCACAACTTTTGTTGACCCGCCAGTCAGTGTCATGGTGAGCAGCGTTAATGCGGCATCTCCAAGCTAGTGTGCTTTAATCAAGCTCAGCTAATTCAAACCTTCACAGACGGTGAAAGAATCAAGCTATTTCAGTTTCAGTGGAGGGTTTCTGACGGAAAAATCTAAATATATATATATATATATTTCAATAGTTTCTCCTGGACAGCAGTGAGGTTGAATGAAGACTGTCAAAAGTAGAACCATTTTTGGTTCCCCAAAGAATATTTCAGCAAACTTTTCTTAAAAGAACCATTTTTGAACCTCTTGTGGAAAGGTTCCATGGAGGTTAAAGTTTCTTCATAGAACCATCAATGCCTTTAAAGAGTGTACACTCTAGTATGAACTCTGACCTGGTGAAGGGCGCCAGCGTCCCGAGCCCCACAATTCCTGTTAGGCCGTACAAGCAGATCAGGATGGAGCCGACGATGACGTCAGCTCGCAGCACGTACGACTGCCAAATGACGAAATAGAGCGCCAGCAGCACTGCGGCAATCAGATTCGAAGCTGTGTAGCTCTCGCTCTCCTGTAGGTTCCCCCTGATCCCTGAGGAAGAGTGGCCAATGCACATTTTTACTCATGGATTGCCTAAACATAAACAGGATAATGCCAAACTTACCCCAGTACACCCTCAGGACCTCAAGACTGGCCATGAGAAACAGTAGACACACATCTAGAGCGAGTCGGTCATCAGGATAACTCAACACATAAGCTGTCATAAAGATAGCATAAAAACCACAAGTTAGTTCAAATTGCTAACCATATGCATGCACGAGCAATAGTACTAGTGATGACTGACCAACCAAACACCACTAATGACCTCAAAAAACATTACAAATACACTTTTAAAGGACTTAAGAGGAAGTACTCACTCTTGTAGATGATCATGGAAAGGGTGGACAGGAAGTAAAACACACTGTAAGCTGCTGAGAGATACAGCAGGATTTGAAGCAGCACTGATGAGAGCTGCTGTCAATTAAGGCTTAAGACATAGAAGTATTCTTTGGAGTATCTTATCAATACCTTATGAGTATATGAATATGAGGCTACTATAGTAAATTTAATTATTACAGTTTTTCTCAATTGCTTTGGCTCAATTCTCGAATGAAACTTTTTTTTCCCGAAACAATAAGTTCAGATCTCTGAACAATTAGCTTCTTGTTCATATCAGATTGGAATTTCTTATTGATTTGAGCAAATTGCAAATGCTTTGATTTGCACTCACAGTTTAGAGAATGTTAAGATTGTTTCGAAAAATGTGCCAAAGCAATTGAGAAAAACTGTAAATAATTATAATGGATTTTAATTGAGTTAGCAAACAGGATGGAAAAATGCATTTACATTTTTAATGTAGGAAAGAATTATATTGTTTTAACAATTCACGTATATATAGCTGGTAAAAGTAAATTTGCCAAAACACGTTTTGAATATTGAGTTGGCATAAACTTTTAAAGTTTTGAAAAGGCTTTAGAGATGATAGATAGATAGATGGATGGATGGATGGATGGATGGATGGATGGATGGATGGATGGATGGATGGATGGATGGATGGATGGATGGATGGATGGATGGATGGATGGATGGATGGATGGATGGATGGATGGATGGATAGACGGACAGATAGACAGATAGACAGATAGATAGATAGACAGATAGATAGATAGATAGATAGATCTAAAATGCAACTTTTTGTTGACCAAGCGTAAAGAACACTTCTTTTCCCAAAATGCATTACCTGTGTTGATTTGCAAACTCTTCCGTTCATTCAACTCACTAAAAAGGAGCCAGTTCTTAATTTCTCAATTTTGTCTAGTCCTGTTATCTGTAAGTTAGCTATATAATGCTTTTTTTCAGCGAATATTCACAAAGGATACAACATTGGTGTTCCTGCCTAAAAGAAAAAAAACACAATTACAATTGACATCCTAAGCAAAACAACCTAAAATAATCCAAATATACTCACCGTGGACATATTAAGAAAAACAGTTGTACAATGGCCTGAAATACATGAAATAAAAAATATATCTTGCACTTTGAGGGAGTTTCATATTAAAATATAACGTTAACATTCCGCTTCTCCATACAGCACAGGAACGTCGACAGGCAAATAACGCTATGAAACCATATAAATAACGGTGACATATTTAAAAGCTTTAAATAAATAGTAGAGAAACAAAAAGATTTTAGTAACGTTTAAAACTGCGTTTATTTTCGCCGATTCAGTATCTATGGCAACGACGCGGGTTACCTGCCATCTTGATCCGGTTCCTCTTCTCCGGTTCTTCCGGTCGATGCTCTCTAGCGCGCCCTAGTGAACGGAAGTGACGTCAACGCAGGACATGCTTACAGAATAGAACGCAATACAATATATTTATAGACGTTTCTACTTCATTGCTAGGCAAATACAACACAAAATACATTTAATAATATATTATACAGAATAACAAGAAAGCAAAGCCATACCAGTGTAAGAATTTTTAAAAGGTTTTGAAATAGGCTACTGCTTGATGATTCAAACATTTTGGATTTTGAATAAATTTGCTCAGCAACATTAAAAGTTTCTCTTTCTCGTTTGTACTCTTTGGCTTTATTAATGTTACACTGCAAAATGAAAAGGAAAAAATACAATGAATGTCATGTAGATGCACATTCCAATTTTCCACAGTTTTGTTTATTTGTATTTTTTAAATTATTTCAAAAGACACTCACTCGAGATTGGAGAATATTTTTAATCATTATAAATGATTTAATACCTTATGTGTACATACACTCTTAAAAATAAAGGTGCTTCACGATGCCATAGAAGAACCTTTTTTGTCTAAATGGTTCTATAAAGAACCTTTAACATCTGAAGAACTGGTTCTGTTTCACAAAAGCTTCTTTGTGGTGAAAGAAGGTTATTCAGATTATAAAAAGGTAAGAAAGAGATGGTTCTTTAAAGAACCTTTGACTGAATGGTTCTTTGTGGAATCAAAAATGGTTCTTCTATGGCATCGCTTAAGCACCTTTATTTTTAAGAGTATATGCAATTAATCAGGTGTGTAAATTAAATTATAAATAAATGATTGTGAATTTTAAATGAGGTTGCAAACAGGATGCAGAATTGCAAATCAAATTTCTATGTGAGAAAGTATTAACTGAAATTAAAATAAATTGTTATTTTTAATTTATAACTGGAAAAACAAAGTTTGTAAAGACTGACTTTAAATATTGCCATGATAAAAACTTTGTTTGAAATTTTTAAAATTAATTTAAAAGGTTAATCAGTACACATGGTCCTGTGAATGGGTTTTGATTTTCAATTAAATTGCAATTTTTTATAAATTAATTTGCAGATTTGCATTGCTTGATACATGCAACTAAAAAAAAAAAAATCAGTTTTCTTCATATTGTTCATATGGAAACATTCCGTTTTAAAAATATCTGCAACCAGTAATAACACGCACAAACATGCACATTTATCTAAAACAAACACAGATGCACACACTTCTTAATTTACTGGAATGTATGATAAGACACATCAGTCAGCATGCAGTGAAAAGACACACCTGCTGAAAGAGAGACAGGAAATTCAAGCCCTTTCTTAAGGTTTTTGTGTGAAAAATAATCTGAAAATGTTTTAGAGGGTAATGGATTGGGGTTTTATTTTGCTAACAACTTATTTTAGTAGTAAAAAAAGTTCAACGCAAGGCCTAAATCACTACAAACCACAGTGTCTGTCATCATTTGGTTATAGATTAGCTTTACTGAATGACATGGTCTCAATGACTTTAGTCAACAATAGCCGTATACAGCCAGAGTAAGACATGCTGTAACTTCACATACACACACACACATACACACAAACACACACACACATTCATTGTGGACAGGGTCACATGTGTGCGGCCACACTGCTACGCTCACATTTAGACGAAGTGCATTAACACAGCCAGATGTTTCTTTGTCTCTGCAGCCTCAAGCTCTCTTTTTCTCGCCTGCATCCTCCCAAACAATCCACGCAGTGTGTCGTGGGAAGAACGGGCATGTTGTTCAGGTCAAACAGAGGAAAAAGGAGAGCCAGAGAAAGAGAGAGAGAGAGAGAGAAAGATGCTCCAGCTGTGAGTAAAAACAACAAAACTGCATTTGATTGGGAGGGGGGTCGGATAGACACAGGGTCATTGTTTGTAAAGAGGTCGCGGATAAAGAGACGAGAGAAACAGATCACTCAGCTCATGCAGTGATAAATGATGGCGTTACACTTCATTCATTCACAATCCCTCAACCAATAACATGACCGATGTGCTGCCGCAATATTTTAAAGACTGAATCACGAAATCTGCATGAAAAGATACAAATGTGCAGTATTATTATTATACTGTACACAATCATAATATTACCATGTAGTTTTTGTAAGCTAAGTTTTGTGCACTTCATAAAAAGTAACAAAAATAAGTAAAATAAAATAATAGCTAGTATCAGCTGGTATCATGCTAGTTCGATTTCAAAATTCATACACCATGGTATTCTTATGTGTACAATGTAAATGATAAATGAACTAAAAAATGGTGGTAAAACAATTTTCACTCAGAATTTCTAGTAAATTTCATAAATAATTGCAAAGAAATATGAAGTAACACTGAATCAAACATGAAATTTTGAAGTATAAAGGCTGGAATATTTTATATATAGCTTATTATAGTGTAAAATGTAATCTTTGTTTAATTTACAACTTCAAAAAAAAAAATTTCAAAGTGTACACTCTTAAAAATAAAGGTGCTTCAAAAGGTTCTTCACAGCGATGCCATAGAAGAACCATTTTTGGTTCCACAAAGAACCAGTCAGTGAAAGGTTCTTTAAAGAACCATCTCTTTCTTACCTTTTTATAATCTGAAGAACCTTCTTTCGCCACAAAGAACCTTTTGTGAAACAGAAACAGTTCTTCAGATGTTAAAGGTTCTTTATGGAACCATTTAGACAAAAAAGGTTCTTCTATGGCATCGTGAAGCACCTTTATTTTTAATACCATGGTATTTATAAAAGTAAAAGCACCTAAAATCACTCAAAAAATTCACAGCTATAATTTGTCCCATACAGTAAACGTTGCAAAAAAAAAGAAAAAACTGCCAGTTATATGTCATGCTGTTATGTTTATGGCAACACTGGGTAAGTTACTCTAAAGAAGTAATTAATTATTACATCTTAAACAGTGTAATTAGATTACTGTACTAATTACTTTTTCTAAAAGGTATTACTAATTAGGCTAGTTTCTAAATCCCATATCAGCCTCCACAAGGACAGAACTGCTCTTTTAATTCTTTCAAATACATAGACGAATATAAAATTGCATAAATTATTGATCAAAGTGTTTACATTTAAGGTAACATTAAAAACACACATTTTAACATTAGATGTTTGATTTGGGTGTAAAATCCACTATTGCTTTATATTTAATTGTTTAAACATCTATAGCCTATTTAATGCAATTACTTCAGAAGTACACTGTAAAAAAAATTCCGTAATATTTACGGTAAAAAAACGGCAGCTGTGGTTGCCGGAATTTTACCGTATTTTTCACTTCCAAAAACGGTATACTACCGTAAAATAAATGTCCAATACATGTAATGTCCAATACAGTTTTTCACCGTATATAGTAGGGGAATTTACCGTTAACCATTTAACAGGTTTTTACTGTAGCATTTTTACAGTCTTTTACCGTTAAATTCACGGTCATTTTTTACAGTGTAGCCTAACTGTAATTAAATTACAGGAAAATTATAAAACGTAAGAGTAATCCCTTACGTTTTCAAAGGAAAAGACACTTGATTTCAGTAATGAATCACTTTAGTAGCCTAATACATTTCACCCAACACTGGTTTCTTTGTCTGTTTATTTAAGTTTCTTTGTTTGTCTCATTTCTGTGTTTTTTGAGTCATGCGGGCTATTGCAACAATGTCGGAGTTGTAATTTAATGGGAAAGCATACATTTGAGAAGACATGTTTCATGTAGTTGGCCTTTCATATGTAATAAATTACCACGGCTAAACCGGATTGAAAAGCCTTGTTAAATCTAGTTTTATTTTTATTATTTTTTATTAGCAAACAAGTCAGAATGAAAACAATGTAACATCTCAATTCAACATCATCCAGCCCTCCCTCCCCCCTCCCTCTTCAACCCTGCGGTCTCTTTACAATGGGGAGCACACTGAATACATAATAGAGTTAACAGAAAAAGTCACAGGGATCATGAAACATGAATTTCCGTGAAAAAAAAAACAAAAAAAACACCCGCATCATTCTAAGTCCAAGTCATTGTTCTGTGTAATATATTTGGAGATCTTCTCAGCAGCTATAGTCCAGGTCTGTAATGTAGAAAGTTGTGCCATATTCACCCGAGCCGTGGATATTTCTAACATAATAATGTCTTGAAGTTGCATTAGCCACTTGTACATATCCAAAGTATGTGGAGGGAGCCAGTGTTGTGCTAACAATTTTTTGGCAGATGTCAACCCGGCAAGCCAAATCATTTTTTGCAACTTAGAAAAACTCAGTTACAGTGCATATACTGCATTCCAAAAAAAAAAAATTCCACATCATGTGGAAAAGTTAAATCTATTTTTTTGGGGGTAGCCTACATTTGTCTTTCCTCTCGCGCTCACTCGTGAAGCAGAGTGGAGAGAGAGCGCGCAGAGAAGGACGTTGAGCGCGTTTGACTGAAAGAGACTCGAGCGCTAAACCTGCTCACAGGATCATTTTTACCTTCAAATGACTATTTCTCATGAAACACGTCTGTAATTATGTATCACGGTTATAAATAAACGAAATCATCGGGGAAAACTGGAATATGCCTCCACCTGACATCCAAAGGTAACATTTCCTCAGAAAACGAATGTGTTTTACGCGAGAAACTGAAACAAGTGAGCGGTTTTAAGTTATATTAAATAATAATCCAGAGGAGATACTGATACTGAGTTTGTTCCGGGGAACTCAGTGGCTTGTTAGTAGGCTATATAAAGATAATTGTGCGTCAAGTTGGGATGATGAGAGTTTGTCCGCTCCGTCCGTTCATGTTCATGGAGTTTATAAGCGGGAGCCGCTAGAATGGAAACCGTGATTGATGAAACGGAGGCCTTACAGAGATTCTTCGAAGGTAAGACAGTTTATTGATCACATGTTGATGTGACAGTTCAACAATAGTTTAAAAAGATTACGTTGCAGTGATGTATATCAGATGGTAATACCATGGTACTAGTGATAGTTTCCATACCTAATCTAAAAGGCTGAGATTTTGAGACCATCTGAATGCTGAATAAATAAGCTTTCCATTGATGTATGGTTTGTTAGGATAAGACAATATTTGGCTGAGATACAACTAGTATTTGAACATCTGGAATCTGTAAAATTTGCATCTGGGTGCAAAAAAAAAAAAATCAAAGAAAATCGCCTTTAAAGTTGTCCAAATGAAGTTCTTAGCAATGCATATTACTGATCAAAAAATAAGTTTTGATATATTTACAGTAGGAAAGTTCCAAAATATCTTCATGGAACATGATCTTTACTTAATATCCTAATGATTTTTGGCATAAAAGAAAAATGCGATCTTTTTTTTTGACCCATACAATGTATTTTTGGCTATTGCTACAAATAGCTGTACCACGCAGTGTTGGGGAAAGTTACTTTTAAAAGTAATGCACTACAATATTGCGTTACTCCCTAAAAAAGTAACTAATTACGTTACTTCGTTACTTTTTATGGAAAGTAATGCGTTATTACTTTTGTGTTACTTTCGCATTACTTTTTAAATATAAGCAGGGCTTGATTGTTTTAATGCACATTCACATTTAGTCTAGAACTACAGTAACATCATGTTCACACAGCGCACACAACGCCTCTGTACTCCCGATTTCTCCCAATATGGGGACAGGAGAGCTGTCAGTCAATAAATGGGAAAACAAAGTAACTGGCATTACTTTTTTGAAAAAGTAACTCAGATATTTTCTTGTAAATTAAAAAAGTAATGCGTTACTTTACTAGTTACTTGAAAAAGGTAATCTGATTACGTAACTCGCATTACTTGTAATGAGTTACCCCCAACACTGTGTACCAGTGCCGCTTATGACTGGTTTTGTGCTCCAGGGTCACATATGTCTGAGTCAATCTGACTACATTAGGTTACACCTATAAAAGTAAGCGATTGTCACATCAAGCAGAAATATTTAAAAAACAAAACATGGTTTATGTCCAAAAACATGGTATTACCATGCGTTGAAGAACTTGGTATTGTTTTGGTATACGTCCAAAAACATGCTGGTACTTTTTGTTGCTTTTTGCTTGTGATGAAATTAAAACTTGATTATATTCTGTGTATGTTTACTTATATATTACATAAAAATATCATAGCATTTTTTCCTATTTACCTGAAACAATACAGAAAAAAAACCTCCAGTTAGTGATAATGGATGTTCTTGAATGTTCTACACTTATTTCTCAATTTTCTACAGCTAAAGCGCAGTATCAATACTTATTCCAGTTAAGGTACTTGCTAACGTCAGTTGTTTGCCAATATGTGTTGGTAGGTATTTTACCACCACGTGTCCACTGGTAAAGTTTTTTTAAGGACTTGTGTTTCAAACATTATTTGTGTGTGAGCAGGATTAAATGTGTCATGCTGGATTTGTTTGGGGGGAGAGACAAAAAAAGCCGCCAATGAGGTCAGACGGGCAGAAGGCAGTGAAGGAATGTTGGGGAAGGGCAGAAAGGTGGAGAGGATTGCAGAGAAAGAGATGATGTACGGATGCAGGGAGCGAAGGATGGAATCCAGAGGAGAGAAAAGGAGGGGTTTGAGGAGAAACACTGGGAAGGACAGAGGAATGTGATAAATGGTGTGTTTGTAATGGTTAAGACAGACATTGAAAATAGGAGAATTAAAGAGAGAGATGGATTAATGAAAAGGCTAGATTGCTGGGAGTGTTGGGCAAGAAAAAAATAAAATATATTGAAAACAATTGGAATGAATCAGATGTGATATCCTCTGATTTGTCTATGTTGGTGAAAATCAAAGAAAGAAAGAAAGAACGAAAGTGACAATCTATTTAATGACAATCTAGTACACGTTATCACCAATTTTCGTTATGATAATGCAAAAAAAAAATCAATTTTTTGCTATAATGTAAAAATTCACAATATTTTTGTTACATTTTAAAATACATCATGGTAGTGTTTGCCTTTTAAAAGATACAGTATTTTTAAATTGCAGTTTGTTTTTGTATTTTTTTAAATTACAGTAAAATGTGAATAATGACCAAAATAATTACCAAAAATAGTGATGCATTGCGGTAATGACAATTTGATCTTTTTTAAGTTACAGTAATGAGAATCACTATTGGGAATAATGAGAATTACAAAAAATATCTGGTTACATTGCAGTAATGACAATTTGACAATTTTTTAAAGAAATTACATTAATTAGAATCACTATTGAGAAGAATGAGAACAAAAATATACATTGCAGTAATGACATACAGCAATAAGAATCACTATTGAGATAATGTGAATTAAAAAAAAAATAGTTGCATTGCAGTAATGACATTTTTTAAAAGAAATTACAGTAATTAGAATCACTATTGAAAATAATGAGAACAAAAATATACATTGTGGTAATTATATATTTTTTAAAGATTACAGTAATGATTATCACTATTGAGAATAAGGAGAGTTACAGAAAATATCTAATTTGGAGAGAAAATGTCCTTAATTGTCTTGAAAACAATATAAAAACCATAATGGTCCTAAAACAATGACTTAATTTGTATTTTCACATTTAATTACTTTTTCCTTTTGATTTTGGGGGTTTAATGTGACCTGGACATGTGTGATTCATGGACCCTTTTAAGCATTACTTGTAGTTACATCACTGGAAAGTAGGGATGTAACGATTAACCGTGAGCCGGTTGAAAATCGATTTAAATATGTGACGATTCAAATCGGTTGAGATGCTAAACAAATCGCGATTCAATTAGGGGTAGGAGTTTATATGAATGTATGTCTGAGGGGAACTTACTGTCTTTCGATGGTATTTTTTCTTTTCATCTTGCCTCGTATAATGCATATTAAAGTTCATAAGTGCAGCGCTGCTTTGTTTACAGCCGAAACCAAGGAAACGCTTTAAGCGCCACCTGCTGGCAGAGAGTGCATCTGCATCTCATTCAGCTCCTCTGCTGTTTCTGTTTCATGCCGATATTTTTTATGCATAGTTTCACAAAACTGAAGTCAAACCATTCTGTTTTTGCTTCAAATTTCGAAATTATACAATGTAATTTAGATTAAACACTGCTCATGTTGCATGTATGCAGCATCTTTGTTTGGATCATGATTAAAATGCAGTCAGTGGTTGCCTCTAATTTTAAATGGAAAGAGCACAGACAAAGCCTTAGTTTGTTTATATGAAGAGATTTATTTTATTTGTGTTACTTATTTATTTGATTTGGGGCTTGTTTTAAAATTTCAATTTAGTTTTGTTATTTACATTTACATTATATTTAAATTTTGTTATTTAGCAAACGCTTTTATCCAAAGTGACTAACAAATGAAGACAACAGAAGCAATCAAAACCAACAAAAGAGCAATAATTTAAACACATATATTATTATAGTATTATATTTCAATTTCACAAAGAAACGTACAGTATTTTGTCCAAGCAATAATAAAAGGACACATTTAATTTATAATTTGTCTTAAATCTCATTTAGTAAAAAAAAAATTGTGAATCAAATCGAATCGTGAAATCAAAATCGGGAATCGAATCAAATCGTGAGTTGAGTGAAACCTTCTGCTTCTTTTTCTTCACTCTTTCTCGTCGTCATCTTTCTTTTCTTCAGAAAGATTTGGCTCACCCCTCTGTTTTAACTTTACTGTCCTCTCAGAGTGGTCAAATTCATTTCTCTGTCATTCTTGGCAGATAAAAGCCGTAGTTGTTAATGTGAGGTTCTAAGATGGACTGTTTATTTTGGAGGGATTTTCCAACCATAATTTGTGGCACTTCATTAGGCGTGAGTGTGTTTTGTCAGAGCAGGTGTAATGGTTTGTATATATATGACAGCGTTTCACTGTAAACACTGTTGACTTCATTAGGCTCTGGAGTTCACGGCCGTCAAGCAATGCTCTTTAACGAGAATTTCACATGTTTACATTCTTCATTTGGGGAGTGAGGCAGACAGCGCACCTCTGGTCCTGGCCGAAACCCTGCTGCCTCTGAGCTAGAGATGATCTGACGTGCTAGAAATGTCCTCATACGACAGTATCGGTTAGTATGTGATGTGAATTATGGAATAATTGTGGTGTGGATGCACTTATTTTATGTAAATATAGGGTAAACGTACCCATTAAAATAACGTAATTTACCCATTAAGCACACTTCCATATTTGAGCTCAGATTATAAAAGACAAAATAATGTATTATCATACTTGATGTCTTAACCAATTGATGTGTTTGTTACTACATACCTCCTGTAATTTCAAATCAATCAGATCAGTGCACGCTGAGATAGGCTAATATAAAAAATTCAGGTGTCTGTGTATGGCTTGTTTGTGCTTTTGAGAACACTTAGTAAATCCTGACTGTTGTCATTTTCTACTTTTTGACTCTTTGACTCTACTTTTTAATTGATGGCTGGTTGCGGTTTTTAATTGTGCTCCACATCCACGATTCCCAATGAATGCTCTGTGTTTGTGCTCTGTTTGTTTGTGTTTGTGTGTGTGTTGTGCGGGGAGGGTATCTTAAATGAACATCCATTGTGGAGTACAGCAACACAAAGCACAAAAGAAGAGGCAGATTGAGCTGTTTGTCTGTAGGACTCATTTGACCCTCAGCTGTCCTAGAGGAAAATTTTATTGCTCAGAGGTCGCTCTATCAAAGCTTGTTTCATTCAAATATCAACTTTGTCTTGGATGTTTCCTCTGTCCTAGGAAGAAATAGAAATAGACATTGTAAGGATTTGATGAGAGATGTTTGAGTTTATTGAGATTTCTGACTTTTGATTGAGACTTTGGTGTTTTGGCAAATCTGAAAACAGTTTGATACCGTGTTTAGATCTCTATGTAACTCCAGAGGAGACACATGCGAGATTTCTGGGGACTTTTTCTCAGAAGAAATATCAGAGAAGCAGAAGACTTCAGCAAAATTCTCAATTTGCTCTACATTTAAACTTATGAATGTCTAGTAGAAACAATCTAAAATGTTTCAAAGGGGTTTTCCCCCCAATTCAGAACAATTTTATTTTCATTCTTCAGAGCTTTCTGATTTTACGTACATCATTTAAATGTTGTAGATGAATAATAACTGAAATGACTTCAGCAAAAGTCTCCATTTGCTCTCCATTTAATCTCATTGATGTCATGAAGTAACAATTACAATTTAGGCTTTTTGTTTTCAATTAAAAAATAATTCAGTTTTCATTTTTCTGAGCTGTCTGGTTTTACGTAAATCCTTAAAATAGTGTAGAAGAATGAAATATCACTGAAACATTTACTTAATGATTCTTCTACAATATCAAATGAATAATATAATATTAATATTGGTACTGGTAGTTTATCATTGATAACTACAACTAAAATTAAAACTAAAACCATTAAAAAAATTGTTACTTTAAATAAAATAAACATTAACTGAACTAAAAGAATATTAAGGGGAAAAACACTTATTTCAGTTATTTGCCAAGGCAAAATTTCAAATTTTCTTTTAGCTTAACTTATAGTACTAAAATAACTAAAACTAAAACTGAAATAAAAATGAATAAGAACTAAATAGACAAAAAAATCATAAAAAATTGCAAAAACACACAAGAAACTTACTAAAACTAAATATAAAATTGAAATATAAAAAAATTAAAACTGCTTCAGAATATTAATAAAAAGCTACAGTATAATCAATGATTAGTAATAATTTGTGACACATCACTTGTCTCAATCTGGTGAATACATTTGTGAGGAATGGACCCACATTCTCAGAGTAAACAAACAGCCCTGTTAAAAGGCTTCTGTGTTTTCTTTATTCGCAAGGAAGGCTCGGCGATTGAGGGTGTTGAAAGGAATTCTGGAAAATGGTTACTGGCTTCTGTTCCTTCGGTTCTGAGAGGCGTGGATTGGATAGTTTTCAGATATTTACCTAAAGATAACTACCACAGAAACCCCCTGTGACATAAGAGCGCTCAGAAAGCGTTTTAGCCTGATTGAAGGTAGCCATAAGCTGCTTACAGAGGGTCCGCATGCCCCTCTCTATAATGCACCGCATCATTCTTGGCATACCTACAACACTATTAAAAATCAGAATGAGGTGCGAGTAATGATTCTTTCTCTCTCGTGTCTCTTTTTCGCTATCACTGCCTCATTCCGACTCCATTAGTGTGACAGTGTGCAGACAGGGCAAGGAAGAGAGATAACAGACTCTCACAGCGCACAGATGGATGCACACACACACACTCATACATGCTGAGATAAGGGCAGGGCACAGGTCATACAAACACACACATGCAACATGCACAAGCAGTAACACACACGTGTGGGTTTTTGCACACATTAAGCACATAGCTACTGTGTTGTAAGGAGCTGATTGGTAGAAACATTAGCGTAGGAGTTGATGTTTTGGACCGCAACCCATCCGTGAGCTCCATAACACCGAAACTCATCCCTACACCACCCAACCACATGCCTGCCAACTCTCATTTTACTTCACAGGAGTTTTTTTCTCCTGAAATTATTTGGGAAATTATGTCAGTTTTGGTAACACTTTATTTTAAGGTGTCCTTGTTACACGTTACATGTACTTACTATTAATAACAATAAATTATGCATAATAACATGCAAGTAGCCCTAAGTCAAACCCTAATCCTAACCCTAACCATATAGTAAGTACATGTAGTTAATTAGTATTACTCAGTACTTAAATGTATAATTACACTGTAACAAGGACACCTTAAAATAAAGTGTAACCCAGTTTTTATATTTACAGTAAATGGGCTTATCATAGGGCCTCCCCCTCATAAAAAGTCATGTTACGCAGGGGCCTCACGCAGTTGCGTTTTTGTGAGAGGATTTGAGCAGGTTAGGTCACATTTAGCCTGATGTCAGTAAGTCATGGATTACTCTTGTGTGCAGGTACAGATGGTTCCTGGGGCTGATGTTTGATGGAGGGAATAGTTTGGCCGTTGCGCGTGGTCTCTCTCATGCAACAGTGTATTGCTGTCACTGGAATGCATTGTGTTTGAGCAGCCAGGCCTGGAACATTCACATGCCAGTTCCATTACAACAAACCAAAAATTACACACTTTCCACATTTCAGGTGAATGTGATCCATTTCCCACATGCTTCCTTTTATTGGAACTCAAGTGATTTTTGTGCCGTGTTATTTTAGTATTATTTACATAATATTTATTTATATTTTTAACATTTTAGTAATTTAAAAAAAAGTATTCATTTTTTTTTTTTTTTGTATATTTCTGTTTAGCTTTATATTAATTTCAGTTTAGTAGCTAATTGCAACTTAAGCACTTCAACTTCAACTAATTTAAGCAATTTCAGTTAGTTTGTTGCCAAGGCAACATTTCTAATTTTCATTTAAGTTTTTTTTTCAGTTTAACTTTTTAATCGAAGCATTTTTATGATTATCGGTATCGGTCATTTTCAAAACCGATTCGCCGAGGTTTTGTTTGCTACACATACAAAGTGTGCGACGCTCGCTGTGATTTCAGCTTCTGTCATCTCACTACATGAGGACATAAATACACGAACAACATCTCCAGAACTGCTCCGACTCCTCACTTCATGAGCATTTGACAGTTTCATTGGAGTAAAACTATCTTCATATCATTTACATCGACCTACAGAAACAAGTTCCTCATGGCAACCCGTCAAAATATAAATTCGGGTTAGCTTAAAGAAATTATCAGAAATATATTACTGTGGTGCAGTATGCTATACATAATACTACTCAGGGATTAAAGTTTTCCGTCTCTACGACGGATTTCCATCAATTGAAAAAAAATGAGGGGAAAAAAAACATGTAGCGCATTGTTGTTCTGACGATTTGTTGGTAGCATAATCTGATAGGTAGATCATTCACAGTCGGGTTATTAGCAGAGAACCCAGAGCAGGACTTGAATTTCGGCGCGGGATTGTGGCTATTAATAATAATTCTACTCATTCCCGCAGGTTCCTCCTTTATAACGCGATGACAGATGACGGAACTTATCATTTGCACATGCTTTTGAGTCTAAGAGAACTCTCATTTTCTGTGCGCCCCACAGATCGCGATAAGGAGAGTGACAACTTTTAATAATTATTAAAGGAGTTTGCAAATGTGATATTGATTTAATACAACAGTTCAATAAACAAGTAGGCTACTGCCTGATTTTGCTTCATCAACGAAAACAGTTCAAAATAAAGTAACAGCTCAGCCGCTGCGCGTCTCTAAAAGCAAACACAGCGGTGTTTCATTCATGAATGAATGAAAGTGCGTTTTTGAACGAATCTAGTGAGTCAGTGATTCATGATTACCCATTCATAAAGACAGTCACTTGCTTCATTCTTGAATGAATCAGCCGTTCAAACGAATTAGGGATGCACAGATACCGATACTGGTATCGGCATCAGGCCCGATATTGAGCTCTTGTACTCGTACTCGTACTCGTACTCGTTAAAATGCCCCGATACCAAACGCCGATACCACACAGCATGTGATAAGTG